>NC_063045.1:24317160-24464660 GCF_018812025.1 Megalobrama amblycephala
AAACGCACTGCTGCATCTCCATGACAGCGCCTCTGTTACAATCACAACAACTTCAGTGCAGCGCAGGGAGGGACATACTGTAACTTCAAAGGCACCACTGCGTCCATCACTTCAAACAAGCATCATAAACGGATAAACTGTGCTGCAACTGAAGGCATGTATGAAACAGCACGAGCGCGTTCCCAAGCGCAGAGGGATTTCCATTAAATAAAGTCACAGACATCCCTGTGTAATCTAACAGAGGCCTAAATAATGCATCCGCGAAAAGCATATTAAAAGCTGCTTACCTATAACGCGTTTGGGAAGTTGCGCCCAATCTGGTACTTTCATTCAGTCCACGCGCACGTTCAGCCCGGAGAGCTCGAGCGATTTGAACTGTAGTTCAGGGCAGTTGCAGTGAAGAGCGCGTGAGGTCAGTAGCGCTGCGTAGACGACATGAGTAGAGTGATTGACGTCACACACGGGGCTGAACGGCTTCATCTGATCCTCATACGATACCGATCTGCGGTAGGACGGCGACGCGCACTATATGGCAGGAAATCAAGGCTGCTCTGCGCTCGTCGTGTTTAAATTAGGAGCAAAATATGGCAGCCCCTAAAAATTGTAAACTAATAATGTTCTTCAAAAGGGATTTTCAAACTATTTTTTATTATTATTTTATTATTAATTATATTTAAAATAATTTATTATAATTAATATATAATATATTAAATAAAATGTTCTGTTAAATGTTTAATTCTTTAAAAAAGACAGCACTAAAACTGTAATTTTTTATGTACATTTGTACATTTTTATGTTTTTTTTTTTTACATTTTGCCAACTGTATGTAAATTAATTTGTATTCATTAATTAACATTGTGATTTATGCATAGATGTATACGAATTCATTTCTTTAAGCCGATGCTTCCACCTAGCGACCGGAAATGGTATTACATCACAATACCGGAAGCGTGCTTGACCATAACGTAATGCTGTGATTGTACTCTTTTATGATTATTGAGGTTTCGGACATACTTATTCACTCGCCTACTGCTTTTCCCCTATATAGTAGGTAAGTAGGCATATTCGGGCGCACTTTAAAGGGTTAGTTCACCCAAAAATGAAAATTCTGTCATTTATTACTTACCCTCATGCCGTTCCACACCCATAAGACCTTCGTTAATCTTCGGAACACAAATTAAGATATTTTTGTTTAAATCCAATGGCTCCATGAGGCCTTCATAGGGAGCAATGGATACTTCCTCTCTCAAGATCCATAAAGGTACTAAAACATATTTAAATCACTTCATGTTAGTACAGTGGTTCAATATTAATATTATAAAGCAACGAGAATATTTTATGACCGATTTCAAAACACTGCTTCAGGAAGATTCGGAGCGTTATGAATCAGCGTATCGAATCATGATTCAGATCGCGTGTCAAACTGCTAACGGCTGAAATCACGTGACTTTGGCGCTCCGAACAGCAGATTCGATGCACTGATTCTTTGTGCTCCGAATCTTCCTGTAGCAGTGTTTTGAAATCGGCCATCACTTTATAAGTCGTTATTTTGTTTTGTTTTTTTGGCGCTCAAAAAATATTCTCGTCGCTTTATAATATTAATATTGAGCCACTGTACTCACATGAACTGATTTAAATATGTTTTACTTTTATGAATCTTGAGAGAGGAAATGTCATTGCTCCCTATGAAGGCCTCACGGAGCCATCGGATTTCAACAAAAATATCTTAATTTGTGTTCCGAAGATGAACGAAGGCACAGCCATTCTTTTGGCCATTACTGCATGTGTGAACCTTACCAGAGAATTTAAAGAAACAGAGGCATCATATCCAGAAAATTCACTAAAAGTTAAACTTAAAATTATCCACTGAAGAAAACAGTAATTATTGTTTTCGGATGGGTACAGTAAATATATAATAATCAGAGTGTTTTGTATCTGAGAATTATGTGATTTACGTTTGAAAGAAGACACGTAACAAACAGGTGGTTCTCACAACTATGATTAAATGGGTAAACGGGGAAAAAATATGTATCTGAATGAGTTACACTGGCATATGCTGTAAGATGCTGCATTCATATTTTAACAATCCGTAAACCTGAATCACAGGTGTTTGTCCATTTATATGCATTTTTGAATTGCACTGTGGGACCTCGATCTCTGCCAACTTTTGGCAGCAATAAGCAGCACAAAAATGTGTCCAAATATTTCGGCTGTAATTTTAAGAAAATAACACTACAGTTTAAAAAGTGATTGTTTTATTGACATTTTAGTAGTTTGAAATTATGTATTACCTGGGTTGAACAAATAGGCCTACGATTGTGAATTTTCATTGATATCGCCAACTTTATTCAGAGCAGCGCCATGACAGTATGAAAGCAAGGCTGTGAGGGATAGACTTGCCGTGTTTTCAATGGGATCTGCTGTAAAAAAAAAAAAAAAAAAAAAAAAATTAAAATTTAAAAAAAAGTTGTATAAAGCTCTAATAACACTTAAAACACTCTGAAGAGATGCATATCCCTCACAGCTTCATTCTGATGAATATGATAAAGGGTCATGACTTGGATTCTTTTATTATTTTAATGTTTCTTCAGGTTCACTTGTAATATTAATAAAGTTTTTGCACAAAAAAGGTAAAGTATATCCCATTGTAATGTTGAATGTAGTGATGAGAGAAACAAAACTTCTTGAAACTTTGAATCAGTTGAACCAATTGCTTCACAAATTGATTGACCTTTTCGAAGCTCTTGAAACGCCACACACTGATGACACCTGCTCGTCAAAACTCAATGAAACTAAAACTCAGCTCATTCATACCTTTTACAAACCAACTGCAAATGTTTTATTTAAAGTCTAACCTATTTAATGCAATTAACAAATCATCTAATACCAGTAAATATAAAGTGATGCCGACATTAACAATGCCAAAAATGTTAGATCGAGGATGCCAGGAATATCAGAGCCAACCCCAGATGCCGTTGTGTCTGGTACCCTACACCTGTTAAACACCAATGCTGCATCCGAAATCACTTCTCTACTATATAGCAAGCGAAAAACAGTATGTAAGTGAGTTTTACTGCATTTAATCTAGTTATGTATTTTATCTACTTACTATTTCATCTAGTGATGAGGTTCACAACATCATCCTGTGACATTAAATCCTTGAAATGGAGATGTTCTCTTATCTCTTACTCATGAAGACAAGTATCCCTTGAAACTACACAATCATCGGCTAAAAATCATATACTGAGACACCAGCGTTACATATCTAGCCCTGTAAGCAGGTCGTGTGTTAACGTGATTAAGTTGTCATAGTAACTATCAAAAAAGAAAAAAGAAAAAAAAACAGGAATAGCATATAGTGGTCCCAGAAGGTTCTTGAACACTTAAGTCACACTTAAAAATGTCTGAATTTCATTGCATTAAAAACGAAATAACAAAAGTGCAATCAGAAAACAAGAATAACCATTTGAAGCATGTTGTAAGTTTTATACACAGCAAAAAAAAAGTCTGTATTTGACCAAATAGATAACGTGATGAATTTTTATATGATTGTCAATGAATGGAACACTAAATATCATTTTGGCTTTAATAAGTTTTCCCAATAAATAGGCAAGAATAAACCTTGTGTCCTCCATGATTCCTGTTCTCTCCGACAACAATGCACTTGAATGCGATGCGCTTTGAAAACAGAAGTGTACAAAAGAGACGGATTGAAACACCAGGTGTAAATGGGAATATATCTCTCTTCTACTTGTGATCCAATTGACCAAATCGCATCTTAACGGCAGGTGAAAACAGGGCCTAAGTCCTCTTGTCCTAGAAGAACCACAATTTATATAGTTCATTATATAAAACATATGAACAGATTAAGGCTGATTTATACTTCTGCGTCGAGTGTACGCCGTAGCTACGGCGTAGGCTGTGCGTAGCACGCGTAGCATACGACGTAGCCTGACCTGCACCTCTTCAAAAATGTATCAATTCTACGCAGACCGCAAGCGCTCTGATTGGTCTGCTAGAACCCCTCCCTCGGGTCAAAAAACTGGCGCGGAGCACTCGGAGAAGAGCGAGCACTTTCAGCTTCACTATGAATGAAAAAATACTCTGTTTCAGAGGACACATACAGACAAACTGCAACAAAAGTCGTTACCTATTTGCCGCTTCTCTGCCGTTTCTGTCTGTAAGCTTCTCTGACAACGTACATGACGAGCTGCTTCTTCGGCTTTTGTTTTGATACTCAACATGACCGCGGACACTGCCTCCTAGTGGTCTGCATGTACGTCGACGCGGACAACGATGCAGAAGTATAAATGAAAACAGACGCATAGCCTACGGCGCACGGTTTGACAACCATTGATTTTTTCTTCACTTTGAACAATACCCATTCATTTTTAATATCTATGTTTCGGTTGAAAAGTGTACTTGTGCTATATAACACTTGTTTTGACATTTTGTTATATAATGTGTACATTTTAATTGTGTCTCAAGAGTCCAGATACTTTTTGGGGCCACTGGATAATTTGTAGCGAACAGAAATTATTCATTCTGTTGTTCAACATCACACAAAGACACTGAATTAGTATAAAGCACAAATCCAGCATAGAGGGGTTCAGTGAATGTGGTGTTGAATGTGTATAAATGTCTGAGTTCGTGTGTGTCAGAGATGCTATAGAAGGACAGAATGCCGGCCGGCTCGTCCAGAAACACTCCTACTCTGTTATAGGGAGGTGATGGGGGAGGTATGTGTGTTCCCATATTATCATGCCAGGCGATCAGTTTCTCCCCAAAGCAGCTCAGAATCCAGGATTTTTCATTGGCTCCAAACCTACACTCACAACCTTCTCCTTTCCTGCTGATTCCTTTATATGACACTACCATATCACCCAACCCACTCCATTCAGCCTCCCAGTAACAGCGTCCAGTCAGAGGCTCTTTACACAGAACCTGTGGAAGGCCATCAAATCTCTCTGGATGATCAGGATGTGACATCGGTTCTGGATTACATATCAGCTTTTTGTTGCCCTCTACAACAGAGAGACGATTGTGTACCGTGTTTGGATCCAGTGTGAGATTACAGAAATCTGCACACAAGAAAACAGAACATTAAAAAAAAACACAAAATATGTTCAAGAATCAGATTGGCTTGGATCTGCTTCTCGGTTCCACATAAATATATATATTTACAGTCAAAACATTTTATATTTGAAACTTTATTGTAAATAATGAGCTTGGTACCATGTAAAATGGTGTCCTGTAAAGAAAAAGTATGTGTGTGTAGACCTACATTTTTGTAGTTCTGATTTACTCATGGTCTCTCCACTAAGTTCCATGATCAAAGACATAATCCAGACTGTCAATGAAAAAAAAAAAGCAAAATGTGCCATGTTCAATTCATCTGACTCGCAAAAAATGTTGAAGAAATAGAACTAAAAGTTTTAAAAATATAACACAATGAATAAGATACAATAAATAATTGTTAAATATATTAAATAATATTAGCTGTCCATCCTTTACTATGCTATTTTTTGTAGTTTACTAAGCTCCGAAGGTATGAAGGCACCTATTGTATCTGTTAGATTTCTTGTATAATGACACATGCAAATGTCTGACCATATGTAAAGCCACAATACCAACTTTGACGAAACAGTGTTTAATTATTTAAAAACTACAGGGTTTTTCTTATTTTTTTCTGAAAAGTAGCAGGTTTGGACATACAAGGTTTCCATCTGACAGTGACGATATATAGTTTTAAAATTTCACTATTTTAAAATTACCTCAGCTTCTCCAGTTGGCACTTTGAAATTTTCAGTGCTTCAGCTTCACTCCTGAATCTCTCCTGAAGTTATTGATACTCAGGTCCAGTTCCTTTAGACAGGAGTTTGATGATTGTGGAGCCACACTTTAACGACAATGATCAGTGAACTTACAGTTGGACAATCTGAAATAGAAAAGTAAATTATTACACAATTGACCTTTATGCAAGCACCGCACCCCTTGGTTACTAATGCTTAACAAAACACTGCATACGAATCAAGAAGAGTTTTCAATGAGCAGCATGACTCAGTAAAATGTGTTCATAAGGTGGTACAAAATGTATTGGATATTATTCTTACTTGGGCTAAAATGAATAGTAACATTGTAAAGAATTTTGTCTGTTGTTTCTTGTTTTATTAAAAATAATTATGCTCTTGAATAAAACATGAATAAAAACTATAGAGACTTAAAAAAGTGAGGAAATAGTCTCATGATCTTAGGAAAATAACAGTAGTATCTTTATATATATACTGTTGGTAATCAAAGTTATATTTCTCTTTATATACTGTTGGTAATCACAGTTGTGTGCCCTCAGTTTTATGACATTCAGCTTCTCCAGTTGGCAGTTTGGACTCTTCAATGAGTCCAAAGGTCTGAGTTTGATTATACATAATTGACCCTTATCTAAGCACCGCACCCTTTGATTACTGATGCTTTACAAAACATTGCATAAAAATCAAGCAGAGCTTTCGGTGAGCAGTGTGACTTTCAGCAAAATGAGTTTGTTATTGAGGTTAAGTTTACACGACAAAGCTTAAAATGGAGAAGTTTTTCCTTCGAGTTTTCCATGTACAGACGACACCATTGTCAAAATGATCCCCATTCATACGAATCCATGAAAACAACCAAAAACGCTTATTCTGCTGGCAGGCCATTAGATGCAATGAAACACTGAACATGTAATATGCATGTGCATGACATAATCGTTTTCAGATTCACATTTTTTGTTTACACAGAGGCCATTTTCGAAGACTTCCTCTTTCAAAACTGTTTTCAAAAGTTTGTGTTTTCAGGCCACCAAAACGCCGTTGTTGTGTAAATGAACGGTCAAAATGCTTAAAAAATTTTTCATTTTTAGTTGAAAACTATGGAGCCCGCACATGACATGCAAGAAAAAAATTAAATCGTGCAGACAATTTACTAATTCGCATTCGATTTACTAATGTGCATGATTTATAAATCAAGGGAACGTAATAGTAAATCGTGTGCACGTTTTAGTAATTTTTTTCATGCATGTCATGTCTGGGGCTCCGTAGAAAATGGTGTTGTGTAAACAGCCCCTGAATCTGCGAAGTGTGGTTTTGCGCAACTTTTGCCAGATTACTGTTATCAACATTTACTGCACAATATTACCACAGACTGTAAAAAAAGTGTAGCGAATGTGACCATAGTAGCGAACGTCTGGTGGAGCTGCGGTAATGCCAAGTTTACACTACAGGACTTAAAACGTTGGCAGATCGCTGTGCTGTTCAGAATATATGACTTGCTGTGGTGTTCACACTACATGACACTTCATAAATTATCCGCAACAGGGGGTTGGTAACACAGCTCTGTTTATCATTAAATACATTTGAGAGTGTTGAAAATGATGTTATAACGTTACTCTGTGCGTTCGTTCGGCGGCGACTGCTATGAGACACTTCTTTGAGACAATGCAGTTCGATCAATTTTAGAATATATTAAATGCTGGATGGCTTGTGTTGATAAATGGCATGCAATTAATTTTAAAACGTATTATATGGAGAAAAAAAGACTAAACGTGTTGAGCTATATAACAACAATTAGTTTTCTGTCTACAAATATATCAAAACAGTTGTTCCCTTGTCTATTAAAATGTGTAATATTTTAAAGCGTCTTTGGTGTTTCCATGGTTTCTACAAAATAAAACTGGAAACCGAGGGTAACGCGGGTATGAAGCAATTGACAGGCGACTCCTCACACGTCCCAGAGCCTTGGTTAAAATTACAATTTTCTCACGATTTACAAATAGTTGCAAACATTTGGGATATTGTAAGTATAAACAATATTGTTATACTTACACTTTTCATATTTCTTTAGGCAGAATCATGATTTCTATTCATTTTCCACTGAATTTCGCGATCTGATGAACATCAGGAAACAGCGCTGTCCCACTGTGCTTCTCTTCCGCGATCTAAGTTATGACTCATAGGAAGATCATTCTTTCCCTGCACAGACTCAACTCATTACATCTTCATAAACCTTCATGTGCTCTCTGAATTATCGTGAATATGGGTAATTCCCCACGAACGCCCTCCTATTTAAAACAAAAAAACAAAAAACTTGAATTTCAAAAATGCGATGAGCTCAGCGCTTCTGATCAGAAGTGGGAATTAAGTGGGCTTAAGCTGCTTTCGCTTTCTGTCTGTGTACATAACCAGTGGCGGCTGGCCAATAGAGGGCGCTAGGGCGCCGCCCTCCCTGAACCACACACGCAAAATTATAATCATATAAATTATTTAAATGTATATTTGTATGATGTAATATATTAGAAAATCATCTGTGGAAAATATTTTTTTTTCACAATCACCATATGTCCTCTCTGTGTGCACCACTCAATTTCAGCTGAGGGGCAATCGAGAAATCGCCCAAAGGAGGTGGGTCTTTGTAGAATTTAGTCAAATGCCTATTCAATATATAAATATATTCAAGATGTGACATAAAATTTAGCCAATCAGCGTCCTCAATTCTTATCCGCAATGGGCGATTTTTTTGTCGCCCCCATACTGCTCAAATGAGGGCTTGGCCAGTAGTGGCGCGATTTTTAATTAATGTTATGTGACAATGGCGGACTCATGACTTTCACAGACATATTCTCCATCTATAAAAGTTAGAAAGTCGAGAAAATATTTCCATTTTGCAGTCAGGCGTGGACGAGCCTTCAGCAAGCACAAACTTCCGTGAACGAGCGCCGCCGCGCGCCGAACAGACGGAGTTCAATCTGAGTAAAATACATTTTGCTCAAAATATTTGTTGACGAACATAATTATGTAGAATTTCGAACCTACAACTAAGTGTATTTGTACGATAGCAGTAACTGTGTAAAGTGACTATTGTAGGGTAATCAAAATAATAATAATTATTAGTCTGTTCTTTTGTTTTTATTTATTTTCATTTTTAGTTTATTGTATTTAATTTCTGCTTCAAAAAACATTTTGTTTTTAGATTGTAAAGGTACAATTTTAGAATGTAGCCTAGGCCTAATGTGATTTGACCCCTTTTTTTGCACTAATTTATAGCATATACTACACAATTACATTCATGTTTGTTTTTATAGCCTTCAATATGAACATTGTTTCTAGGACAATATTGGGCAGGATCTTAAATAAAATTGTTTTTTTTTAATTAAATACAGATTTATTTATTTATTTAGATCTCAGCCCTATGGCATGCTTTAAATACTGAATTTTCCATGTTTTAGATAGATACATTATTATATCACTTGTTAAATGGTTATTTAACAATTAGCCTATTCATTCCTGCATTTCTAAATTGTTTTTTTTTTTTTTTTTTTTGTGCCCCCCCAAATATTTTTTGCACCAGCCGCCACTGTACATAACCAATATGGGGTAAGATTCCCGCCTAGTATTGCGGGATCAAAAATTTAAAAAAAAACGTGTAAAATTTATTGCACAAACTGAAACAAATAATGCAAAATGGTCAGAATGGCAAAGAACGTGGTCACGGATCAAAGTTTGAATAGAAAAATTAAAAATGCATTTTAAAAAAATAACGCGAAGCATGAATCAAAACTTTAAATACATTAAAAATTATATTGCACAAATCTTAAACTTATGTTTGTGTTCTTAAAAGTTGTTTTCCTTGCTTTTATTACTCTGTACTTTGTGCTTTTTTACATTTTCTGCTCATATTTTATTCTTTTGTACGCTTGTGCTGTTTTTCTCTTTGCTCTTCTTTCCATGTTCTGCTCTTGCGTTTCCAAATGTTGCAGTTTGAGTTTCATGTAAATTAGGCCGGGTTTAAGCGTCACCATTGGTCCACTAGTTCTATTGACAGCTCCTCCTCTAGCCAATCAATCGAAGAGAGGGAGATGACATCAAGATAACCGTCACAGCTGGCAATTTCCAAGCAGGGGTAAAATCTTTCCATGTTAGGACACCTTTATGTCTGCAACTAGACCTGTCACCGGTATATACGTCTACCTGGACAATCTTTTATTGTTAAATTCACCATCCTAACGACAACCTGTCACAGCTGTGCCTGTCTGACGATCCATCACTCCTATATTCTCCTTTAATGCACCTGGACCTGGTACTGAGAAACACAACTGTCACTATGTAGCAGCCTCACAACGTCACTCTTATGTGTGCCTGGCTCGTCTATACCTGTTATATTGCTGTTAGATAGTTTTAGTATTCATACAATAATAATATGCTTGCTTATTGTCTCTTCAATTGGGGACTGGAGTTGTGTTTATAAATTAAGTGCTTTAAAGGGTGAATTCTGTGTGAAAAATGAAAATTCTGTCATTTATTACTCACCCTCATGCCGTTCCACACCCGTAATGACATTTAGCAATGACATTTCCTCTCTCAAGATCCATAAAGGTACTAAAAACATATTCAGTTCATGTGAGTACAGTGGTTCGATATTAATATTATAAAGCAACGAGAATATTTTTGGAGTGCCAAAAAAAACAAAATAACAACTTATTTAGTGATGGCCGATTTCAAAACACTGCTTCAGGAAGCATCGGAGCACAATGAATCAGTGTATCGTCGCTTTATAATATTAATATTGAACCACTGTACTCACATGAACCGATTTAAATATGTTTTTAGTACCTTTATGGATCTTGAGAGAGGAAATGTCATTGCTTCTTATGAAGGCCTCACTGAGCCATTGGATTTCAACTAAAATATCTTAATTTGTGTTCCGAAGATTAACTTACGGGTGTGGAACGGCATGAGGGTGAGTAATAAATGACAGAATTTTCATTTTTGGGTGAACTAACCCTTTAAATTAAGTGCATTCAAAAATTGCCTCAACCAATTTATCATAAATGTATTGTTTAAAGAAGAGAAGTCAAGAAAATTTAGACCTCCATAATCATAGCTGTTTATAACAACAGACTTTTTCATATAGTTTCCTAGGTAATTGCCCATGAACACCCTCCCATTAAAAAAAACAAAAAACTTGAATTTCAAAAATGCAATGAACTCAGCACTTCAGAAGTGGGAATTAAGTGGGCTTAAGCTGCTTTCGCTTTCTGTCTGTGTACATAACCAACCCAGAGAAATGTTTATAAACATGAAACATACTAAACATACAATAACGACAATAGGCAATATGATTATGTGATTTTTATGCGATTTGGGGTATTTTTTTTATAATAATAAACGATACATGAGAAATGCTAAGCAGGTGCTATTAGCTGCTTATAAAATGGTACAAATAGCATCAATAGCATACAGTTATCAGAGCTACATCTGTGCATACAGTCAACTGTACATTACAGGAAAGAATGAATATCATAAGATGTACACAATGTTATTGATTAAGGCTTCAACTTTGCTGGAGGTAGCCTAGATAATGTATCCAAGTAATACTTCAAATCTTTACAAAATATAATAAATAGGGGCTTTACAGACAAAAATGTGCACTTATGTATAAAACATTTAGCTTGTACAATAAATAGATTTATTAGAAAATATAAAATAAAAAATTTGTCCTTTAGATTATCAACATGAAAAAAACAAACAAAACATCCTTGTACAACAAAGAAAAACTGTCTAAGAGAGAAGCACGTATAAATAAACAAACAAAGGAACAAAGAGGATCCTTGTCAGGAAACATTTATTTTTTATTTTTTTATTTTTTTATAAAGATTCACAGGGTAAACTTGATGTAGAAATTTAAAGGATACCTCTTTAACCTTGTTCGTTATTAAATAGGCCTATTTATTGGGTAAAGATCATACTCTTCCAGGGAAAATCATGAAGATAATTACTCTAGTGAAATACAACAGAAGGAACAGTAGTTACAGTATCTCACAGAAGTGAGTACACCCCTCACACTTTTGTAAATATTTTATTATATCTTTTCATGTGACAACACTGAAGAAATGACACTTTGCTACAATGTAAAGTGAGTGTACAGCTTGTAGCTTGTTACAGTGTAAATTTGCTGTCCCCTCAAACTAACTCAACACACAGCCATCAATGTCTAAACCGCTGGCCACAAAAGTAAATACACCCCTAAGTGAAAATGTCCAAATTGGGCCCAATTAGCCATTTTCTCTTCCCGGTGTCATGTGACTCGTTAGTGTGACAAGGTCTCAGGTGTGAGTGGGGAGCAGGTGTGTTAAATTTGGTGTTATTGCTCTCACTCTCTCATACTGGTCACTGGAAGTTCAACATGGCACCTCATGACAAAGAACTCTCTGAGGATCTGAAAAAAAGAATAGTTGCTCTATATAAAGATGGCAAAGGCTATAAGAAGATTGCCTAGACCCTGAAACTGAGCTGCAGCATGGTGGCCAAGACCATACAGCGGTTTAACAGGACAGGTTCCACTCAGAACAGGCCTTGCCATGGTTGACCAAACAAGTTGAGTGCACGTGTTCAGCGTCATATCCAGAGGTTGTGTTTGGGAAATAGACGTATGAGTGCTGCCAGCATTGCTGCAGAGGTTGAAGGGGTGGGGGGTCAGCCTGTCAGTACTCAGACCATACGCCGCACACTGCATCAAATTGGTCTGCATGGCTGTCATCCCAGAAGGACACCTCTTCTAAAGATGATGCACAAGAAAGCCCGCAAACAGTTTGCTGAAGACAAGCAGACTAAGGACATGGATTACTGGAACCATGTCCTGAGGTCTGATGAGACCAAGATACACTTATTTGGTTCAGATGGTGTCAAGCGTGTGTGGCACAACCAGGTGAGGAGTACAAAGACAAGTGTGTCTTGCTTACAGTCAAGCATGGTGGTGGCAGTGTCATGTTCTGGGGCTGCATGAGTGCTGCTGGCACTGGGGAGCTACAGTTCATTGAGGGAACCATGAATGAGCAGAGCATGATCCACTCCCTTTGGAGACTGAGCCGCAGGGCAGTATTCCAACATGATAACGACCCAAACACACCTCCAAGACGACCACTGCCTTGCTAAAGAAGCTGAGGGTAAAGGTGATGGACTGGCCAAGCATGTCTCCAGACCTAAACCCTATTGAGCATCTGTGGGGCATCCTCAAATGGAAGGTGGAGGAGCGCCATGTGTCTAACATCCACCAGCTCCGTGATGTTGTCATGGAGGAGTGGAAGAGGACTCCAGTGGCAACCTGTGAAGCTCTGGTGAACTCCATGCCCAAGAGGGTTAAGGCAGTGCTGGAAAATAATGGTGGCCACACAAAATATTGACACTTTGGGCCCAATTTGGACATTTTCACTTAGAGGTGTACTCACTTTTGTAGCCAGCAATTTAGACATTAATGGCTGTGTGTTGAGTTATTTTGAGGGGACAGCAAATTTACACTATAATACAAGCTGTACACTCACTACATTACATTGTAGCAAAGTGTCATTTCTTCAGTTTTGTCACATGAAAAGATACAGGTGCTGGTCATATAATTAGAATATCATCAAAAAGTTGATTTATTTCATTAATTCCATTCAAAAAGTGAAACTTGTATATTATATTCATTCATTACACACAGACTGATATATTTCAAATGTTTATTTCTTTTAATTTTGATGATTATAACTGACAACTAAGGAAAATCCCAAATTCAGTATCTCAGAAAATTAGAATATTACTTAAGACCAATACAAAGAAAGGATTTTTAGAAATCTTGGCCAACTGAAAAGTATGAACATGAAAAATATGAGCATGTACAGCACTCAATACTTAGTTGGGGCTCCTTTTGCCTGAATTACTGCAGCAATGCGGCGTGGCATGGAGTCGATCAGTCTGTGGCACTGCTCAGGTGTTATGAGAGCCCAGGTTGCTCTGATAGTGGCCTTCAGCTCTTCTGCATTGTTGGGTCTGGTATATCGCATCTTCCTCTTCACAATACCCCATAGATTTTCTATGGGGTTAAGGTCAGGCGAGTTTGCTGGCCAATTAAGAACAGGGATACCATGGTCCTTAAACCAGGTACTGGTAGCTTTGGCACTGTGTGCAGGTGCCAAGTCCTGTTGAAAAATTAAATCTGCATCTCCATAAAGTTAGTCAGCAGCAGGAAGCATGAAGTGCTCTAAAACTTCCTGGTATACGGCTGCGTTGACCTTGGACCTTAGAAAACACAGTGGACCAACACCAGCAGATGACATAGCACCCCAAACCATCACTGACTGTGGAAACGTCACACTGGACCTCAAGCAATGTGGATTGTGTGCCTCTCCTCTCTTCTTCCAGACTCTGTGACCCTGATTTCCAAAGGAAATGCAAAATTTACTTTCATCAGAGAACATAATTTTGGACCACTCAGCAGCCATCCAGTCCTTTTTGTCTTTAGCCTGGGCGAGATGCTTCTGACGCTGTCTGTTGTTCAAGAGTGGCATGACACAAGGAATGCGACAGCTGAAACCCATGTCTTGCATACATCTGTGCGTAGTGGTTCTTGAAGCACTGACTCCAGCTGCAGTCCACTCTTTGTGAATCTCCCCCACATTTTTGAATGGGTTTTGTTTCACAATCCTCTCCAGGGTGCTGTTATCCCTATTGCTTGTTCACTTTTTTCTACCACATCTTTTCGTTCCCTTCACCTCTCTATTAATGTGCTTGGACACAGAGCTCTGTGAACAGCCAGCCTCTTTTGCAATGACCTTTTGTGTCTTGTCCTCCTTGTGCAAGATGTCAATGGTCGTCTTTTGGACAACTGTCAAGTGTCAAGTCAGCAGTCTTCCCCATGATTGTGTAGCCTACAGAACTAGACTGAGAGACCATTTAAAGGCCTTTGCATGTGTTTTGAGTTAATTAGCTGATTAGAGTGTGGCACCAGGTGTCTTCAATATTGAACCTTTTCACAATATTCTAATTTTCTGAGATACTGAATTTGGGATTTTCCTTAGTTGTCAGTTATAATCATCAAAATTAAAAGAAATAAACATTTGAAATATATCAGTCTGTGTGTAATGAATGAATATAATATACAAGTTTCACTTTTTGAATGGAATTAGTGAAATAAACTTTTTGATGATATTCTAATTATATGACCAGCACCTGTATTTTTATAACAGATATCATGGTTATTCCAGAGAAAATAATGGTGGGGTCTGAAGTTGTGTTTATAAATTAAGTGCATTCAAAAATTGAATGCTCAATTCAATCATAAATGTATTGTTTAATAAAATTTAGACCCCCATAATCATAGCTGTTTATAATGACAGACTTTTTCATATAGTGTCTCGTGTTTCAAAGGAAGTAAAAAAAAGCCTTCTATCGATCTCAGCGCATATAGACTTGTCCACATACAAGGAGAGAACAGGGTAGGTTACCCTCTAAATACCCTCAACTTTGGCAAGGAGTGCCCTTCCTCCTAAAGGTAAGTCCCTTTGGAGCCAGGAATTAATTTTTTTCTTAGCTTTAGTAACTACTGGATCAAAGTTTAACCTACTTCTGATATTGTCATCTTTGCAAATACTTATACCCAAGAAACGTACATGAGATTTAACAGGGATATTATGAAGGGAAGAGGCAGATCAAGACTTTATGACAAGCAGCTTACATTTATCTAGATTCAAAGTTAAGCCAGAAGCTTTAGAAAACACTTTAATATCATCAATAGCAACAGGGATCATCTTTTAGAAAGAGAGTGTCGTCGCCTAACTGGTTTATGAAAATATGATTATCAAGTATATTGATACATTGTATACTAGAAAATGGCTTCTCCTTTGCAAAAGGTGTCCATAAAAGTTTAAATTAGCCAAAAGTTGTCATGAGCCCACCACTAGATGGCGCCCCATCTCTATGAAATTAGATTCATGGTCTGTTTACCCATCATCGAATAACACCTCGGTACGGCACAAGTTTTTAGCACACTTGGTTTGGGCCTACAGTCCAACAGATACTGCTAAATGCGATATTCCTATATAGCCTATGCATTTGAGATTTACTTGCCCGCAATAATAGACTGAAGGAATTGACTGACAGCTCCCAGCGTGACGTATCACTTCCTACAGAGCTCTGGTGTGTTATGACTCACCGCGTATGAGTTTAATAGTCAGATGTGAGCAATAACAGCGCGGGGTGCGTGAATCTGCATGCATATCAGTAATGCACGAGACCTGTGAGTCATATACAGGCACTAAACCCTTCGCACGTGCGATTTTCTGGCCTAGACAAACTTTGAAGGACAAGACTGCTGATAAATGACCCAGAAGGTAGCTAAATTTGAAACAAATAAAAATAAATAAAATTGTTATTGTTATTAGGCTATTAATAATAATAATAATCAAATAAATAATATTGTTTTGTGGACACGTTGCACAATATCTCCTTTTGTGTTCCACAGAAAAAGCAATACTTGCAGGGACTGACAGAAGAGGTTATGTGCTCATTGACACAGAAAAAAAAATTGTCTTGTTTGCCCTTTTTCTTTGAAGAGCTCATCTGGGATCAAGTAGACAGTAATTTTCTCAGTCCACAAGAAAGAATCAATACTGGCGCTGGCGCTGATCCTGGGCCAGTCACCAAAGTCAGCACTGACTCACCCAGCAGTGAGGTAGGCTAGAGGAGGCAGATGTGTGTGCTGATCAGAAGTGAAGATCTGAGCTCCTAAGCAACCACCTGTCTATTTTTCATTTCTCAGTGGGTATCGGTTTATTTGATACCCACTTACCCACTTACCCACTTACCCACTCGGTTTACCAAAAACAAGCCTTTGTGAATAAGATCATGAATATTTTTGGTCTGTCTTTGCTCAGACTGTACATTTTAAATGCATATATCTTGTTTATTTTGTCATAATAAGCTCATAAAAACATGTATAGATAACATTTCACCTCAATACCAAAAATAAAAGAAATATAAAATTACATGTCAGTAAGTTTTTTTTTTTTTTTACGAAATTAATACTTTTATTCAGCAAGGACACATTAAATTGATCAAAAGTGACAGTAAAGACATTTATAATTTTTCTATTCATCAAATAATCATGAAAAAATGTAGCAGGGTTTCCACAAAAATAATAAGCAAAAAAAAAAAAAGTTTCTTGATCAGCAAATCAGCATTTTAGAATGATTTCTGAAAGATGTGGCGGTGTAGACTGCAGTAATGTTGCTGAAAATTAAGCTTTGAAACACAAGAATAAATTGCATTTTAAAAATATATATTAAAATAAAAAAACAGTTATAATTCTAATAATATTTCACAATATTACAGTTTATCAAACAAACACAGCCTTGGTGAAATTAATAGACTTACCTAAACATATTTTTTCCACATTACAGTAATAAAAAGAAAAATATATTTTGTGAGATTCACCAATAAACTTTTAGGAGTTCAGTCACATATTCGTTATAGCCTCAAAGCTAACATACATGGACTAAAAGCCCCAAAACGTTGATTTAGATTTCATGGTCCAAAAAAAAAAAAAATTATTATTAAGCACAAATAGTTTTTGGTGACAGAAAGTGTACAAATACAGTACAAGGTACAGTCTGTGGTGCTGGATCAGACTGCACACTGCTCTTGTAATGGAGGCCTCAGAGGTGAGTAATGACAGTTTGTGTGTGTGTGTGTTTCTGTGTGTGTTTGTGAGTAATGCTGAAGCAAACGGGTCACTTCCTGTTTGCTATGTAATGGGACAGATGGGTGACAATGACAAATCCCATTCTACAGATCCAATCAAACACATTCACACAAAGCTAGCTGCTAAAGGTGTTCTTCTCTCTACTTTCGGTCTAACAACGGTGTGCCGAGACTGGGTGTAGTTTTCAGTCGCACTGTTTCTTCACACATTAGCAAGATGTCCCTGATGAACTGGAAAAACAGCAAGAGAAGCGAACGAGGTGTTTTCAGTTTTTTTTTTTTTACAACATGAATGTGCTGACTGCTGTCTCGGTTTATGACGTCAAATGACACCTCCATTTGTGTGTGAGGCTGGTTTGTGCGTTGAATGCAGAAATCTCACAGATACATTTCTTGCCCATCGTATGTCCATGTGATGTGATGAGCCTGACTACGTTTGGTGAACATGACGTGTCGTGTTTGTGAAAAATAACCCTTTCTGGGATCCAATAACAGTACAGACACCATCCTTTAAAGGACAAAATAGGTTATCAAAATGAGAAATCTTTACTATTCAAAGAATAGAAAACTTCATCAGTGTTGCTGGTTTTAAACAAAAATATGTATTTAGTGACTCTGTCAAGTGGTGTAACCATGACCTTGATACTCAGCCATGAGGGTCACATGACAATAAAATGGTTTTCTGATGTTACACCAAACTGACTGTGGTTTTGTAGTTTTTGTTTTAAATATTAAAAGTATTTACAGAAATAATAATAAAATATTTATTAAACTATTTAATCTACAAAGCATTTTTGCCTTTTAAAGGGATAGTTCACCCCAAAATGAAAATTATACCATGATTTACTAACCCTCATGCCATCCTAGGTGTATATGACTACCATCTTTTTGACAAACACAATCAGAGATATATTTAAAATAAAAATATCCTTCAAGGTTTATAATGATTGTGAATGGGGGGCTGCTTTTTGAAGCCAAAAATAATGCATCCATCCTTAAAAAAAAAGTAATCCATACAACTCCAGGGGGTTAATAAAGGCAAAGCAATGCATTTTTGTTAAAAAAAAAAATCCATATTTAAAACTTTATAAATTCAAATAACTAGCTTCCGGTGGATGACCGTATGCAGAATATATCTCTGATTGTGTTTGTCTAAAGAAGATAGTCATATACACCTAGGATGGCTCGAGGGTGAATAAATCATGGGACAATTTTCAATTTTTGGGTGAAAAATCCCTTTAATGAGACTTTTTCATGTATTACGATCTCCTGACAGTTACACCACTCAGTCATTTTTAACTCCTCAATGAAAATAAATTTTAACTCAAAAATTGAAAACATGTCCATATATGAAATGCATACAGAGAATGAGAAGCTGTGTGGAGTTCTGGGTAAATGACTTGTTTAGACGCCATATTAGGAGGATCACACTGCCTTTCTGCTAAGGAGTTTAAGGCAGTGTTTTGATTTTCATTACCTTTGGAAGTATGAATCTCACTCGGCTTGTGAATTAGTATAAATTGCACACAGCCACTGCAAAACTGTTCACAAGCTTCTAGGGATTTGATTTTGGTTGTGTGTCAGTGTCTGTCCATTGAATGTGTGTCCCACAATCTCTGATTCCCCTCTGCAAAAACAAAATGTACACAGGTATCGGTATTAATTTCAGTAGAAGAAGCAGAGGACGATCCTCCTAAGATGGCGGCACCACCCCAGCAATCAATGCAACTTGATGTAACTTCAAATTTTCTGTTCGTTGAACGAAATCACGAGAGAACATTTTCCCCCCAAAAGGTACACAGTTAGACTTAACTAATATTTATGTAGGGCCTACTTTAATAATATTTAGGGACAGGGCTTACTCTAGGGAGGATCGTAGCTGCTGTTCCTTTATCGAGACATTTCATGGGGAAGAGTGCTTCCCACTGTTTTCCAGCCATGACCAGTGTTGTTAACGCAGGGGAAGCATGCCTAGTCCAATGGAGAGGGACGTTACGGAGACCACACCCTGCTAAAAGGGAGGTAACGTGTGGTGGCTACACATATGGACTGACCGGTGGGGCAGTGCTACGTATGGAAGATTTCTGTGGTAGGTCCTACCTAATCAGGGAGGAGCTACTACTGATGCAAAGATGCATAGCAAATCTGCCCAGGGAAAATTCCTGCAGGTTCCCCACCCTCTTTAGAGACAGGGTTTTAAGCTCATCTGACTCCAGCGGCTTGAAGGGAGCTCTCTGCATTCACATCTCCTGGTTCAGAGCAGCTCCCTCCATCTCTGGGCCACCCGTCTCAGGGCCACTTTGATGTGAGCTTTGAGGGTTTAGCGGTCTGGACGGGCTGTGTCTCCCTCCTGCGGGAGGCTCGACGGGGTGGATGGGATGACTCCAGTTGCCCCAGAGCCAGTGCAGCCGCAGGGGGATGCCCTCAGTGATGAACAGGCTATGGCAGCTTGGTGGTAGTGTCACACTGGGGCATGATGTTTTATGGGGTCAGTCTGCTTTTGGACTGCCGAGAACTGCTGGGCAAAGTCCTCAACAGTGTCGCTGAAGAGGCTGGCCTGGAATATGGGGGGCGTCAGCGTCCTTCATCTCAGCCAGGTCCAACCAGAGATGCTGTTCCTGGACCACCTGAGTTGACATCATCAGGCCGAGGGGCCCGCGTCGTGACTTTCGTCGCACAGAGGGTGAGGCTAGTCGCCATGCACAGCTCCTCCAACAACCCCAGCTCAGATTACCCTCGTGCAGCTCTTTGAGAGCTTTTGCCTGATGGACCTGCAGGATGGCCATGGCATGCAGGACGGAGGCAGCCTGTCCAGCAGTGCTGTACGCCTTAGCAGCCAGGGCTGCTGTCACCGCAATTGCACGCCCCACCTGTGGAATGTCCTTGGTGGGGCCCCGTCATTGAGGGTAGTGAGAGTGGAGGAGGCAGCAGAGTGGCTTCAGGCAGTAAAAGGTGACTTCTATGACTTCTGAACCTCCTCATGCACCTCCAGGAAGAAAGGCACCGAACCAGTCATCCAACCGTGAGTGCTCGGGGCTAGGTGGAGGGTTCCACATGAGCCCGATGCCTGTGGAGGCCCAGGGAAGCATGGCCATAAATTCTGAATCTGATTCAGCGTGCGCAACCACCCCGTAGGGGGGCAGCTCAGCTTCCTCATCCTCTCCAGAGGACAAAAGTCCACTCTCCGATGCAGTGACGACACCTGATCCTCATCCAGAGCGCCAAATGAGACACAAGGAGCCCCAGGTAGGGGACCCGTGCCAACATTCAGCAACTCTGGAAGCACGGGGCAACTCGGGGGCACATGGCATGCTAGAGGAGTGGGAAGTCCATGGGGGCTGGCCTGGTGGAGAAACTCCCACTGTAACCTTCAGGTCTCCCAAACTGTTAACCAGCTCTGCTCTGAGAAGCGGCAGTGGGCTTGGTAACAGCATGGGGAATTGTGCCTCTGTGTTAAAGAAGGAGAGTCGAGACTGCAAAGGCAACATGGACATGGTCTCGCAGTGAGAGCATGCACCATCCACGAATGTTCTCTCAGCATGCTGTTTGCATGCCAGGCATGAGAGACAGCAATCATGGCCATCAGATGAAGTCAGGAAACCACCACATCCAGAAACACACAGACGGAAAGAAAGCTTCCTCTTTTAGGTAAACTGCTCTGAACGTTGAAGCATTGAGGTGTGAAGTGCTGCACTCTCCGTGCACAGCAAGCTGGATTGTGCAACACCACTGAATGTGCCATCACACCAGCAGAGAGGTCCCATGATAAGCTGCTTTCAAACCAATTAAAATAGCTGTTTTTCGGAGATACACTCCTATTTAGCAATTAAAATTGCTGTTTGCTCTTTTCTGCAAGAAATGTACTCTTCTCTTAAAAAGATTTTCATTTTCAAACCAAACTTGGGTCTTCAGCTTACAAAGTTTCACTCCCCTCTGGCTAGCGTGCTTCCAATAATGTTTACACATTAGAGTTGTAGGCAGAGAGTAGGTGGGGTTTTTTTGGCTGTTTGACTGCTTTCGACCACATGAGTGTCTACACTATGAAAGCAATCTGGTCATATGCATTTTTGACTACCTCTGGAAGTGGTCAAAAGTGGACAAGCTAAAAACATTTTAGACCCTGTTTACACCTGTATTTACCATTGTCCACTTGTGATCCAATCAACCAAAATGCATCTTAATACCAGGTGTAAACAGGGCCTGATATATGTCGGGAAGAAAAGACTAATGGTGCATCCAAACAAACAAAACTATTTTTGTTAATATTTCAAACACTGTTTTACCAATTTAGCATGATTGCAACCCTTTTTGTAGCTCAACCGCTAGCAGATGCGGTTAGCAATAGCAAGGTCATGGGTCTGATTCCCAGAGAACACATAAACTGACAAAATATATGCCTTGAATGCACTGTACAGAAAGCAGCAGGGATTGGATGTAAGATAATTGTTTTGTAAGTAGAAATACAAAGATACTTTTTAAATGTCTTATTATAGCCAGTCGGCTTTGGCTATTACGACGATGAATGAATGCTAGATACATAAAGGATCAGAAAATGTTTGATGTGGAACTCACATCAATGTGCTGAGTAAATGTGATTCATATCATTAGAGTCCAACAGGATACAGACTCATCAAGCTCATCTCTCACAACAGGCTGTGCCATGATACTGTCAACACACACTCACACACATAGAAAAAATGCTTCAGGGAATCAGTGTGAGCTGTCAATCTTCTACACCAATCAGAGTAGGTAACCAGGTGGCATTTAAAGGAATAGTTCACTCAAAAATAAAAGAGTATGTCATAATTTAGGCCTACACATATTAAAAATAAAGGTTCCTAAAGGGGCTTTACCCCAAAGGACCATTGAAGAACTTAATAATCTAAAGAACCTTTTTTCACTATAAAGAACATTTAGTGCAGTGGAAAGGTTCCATGGAAGTTAAAGGTTCTTCATGGAATGACAGATGCCAATAAAGAACCTTAATTTTTAAGAGTGTACTGTAACAAATTACTTATGTTAAATGATGTCCAGTGTAATATGGGTTACAGAAAACATCTTGACCATCAGCAAAAGTAAAATTAAAGCAGAACTAAGTAACTTTTTTTATCTTCATAAATAGTTTTCTAAGTCCTTACGATGGTTAATTGACTTGTAGTGGTGTGTTTGAGGCGTGCACTAACCCCCTCTGGCACGTCTATGCCAAAAAACAGCACTTGCAAGTTGAGCTTCGCCGACCCGATACAATCTCGCCTCATGTTCACGTTCACGCGAGAGTGACAAAATGCTTTACGGTAATTCAAAAACAATATATATATATTATGACTTTATAAGACAATTTCGAAAATTACCCACCTCAATCGAGATTTCTTGTACTGTATTTGCAAAACTACTGCGCTGGTGAGCGTTGTAGTCGTTGTAGTCCAGAGCTGCGCTTGGAGTATTTACGACAGTGTGATTCACTGAAGGAACCTGTAGGGGGAGCTTCGCAAATCTTACTGAGTTCCGCTTTAACACTGTTGTTAAACTAATAATACTGCTGGAATCCATCAACTGTATATAGCCTACTATTCTTTTGAAAAATGTTAGATTTTTATCTCCTCCATCTCTTTGCCCTCCCCTGCTTGACTCATTTACCATCTTTATTCAGAAGATATCCAAACTAATAAGTGTAATGGCCTAGGTAAAATGCAATGTGAGTGTGATATTTTGCATAAATCATGCAAATTTCTGTGGAAATAATTGTTTTGCTTGTTTTTTTCTCATTTTACACATTTCCCTTTCAATTCGGCCAACAGGAAATGCAGAGTGAGTCAATAGCTATGTTTCCATTCACTTATTTTTATGCAAATTTTGGGATATTGCATAAAAAACATTGAATAGAAGTGGCAAAAAGTGCATTTATTCTAAAAATGTGCCAAAAAAAAAAAAAACCTCACATGACTTCCCCGATTGCTGCAACTTCCATTTTTATTAGAAATTTTCACCAATTTCTTAGGAAGTGACAATTTTGTTCTCTTTACACATGGGACGGAAACTGCTTTATTTGCTAAATGTTTCATGTGATATTCCAATTTTACACATAAGTTAAATTCGCAACTTTGGATGGAAACATAGCTAGTGTGTGTCGTCTTCACATTTTTTATCACATCTCCAGAAATTCTCAGAAAGGCTGATTTAATGAAGTGTCAAAATGGTTGATGTCAAATGTTTATTATAAAAAAAAATCATATTGCATTCAATCTTGAGAAGTACTGATTGTTTGATCTAATTAGAGACCAACAAATTTACACAATATTTGTGTGTGCTATATTTTATACTTATTAGAGTATCACGCTGTTAGCTAGCTTAGCAACATGTTAATGCCAAACTCCAGTGAAATCAATTAATTTCAAGTAGACAGGAATAGTACTTGGGAGTGTTACGAATATGAACTGACTAGCTTTACTAGCCCAACTTTGACAGCAAAGCAGCTCACTAGATTTTGAATCATTGCTTATGTGTGTGTGTTTGTGTGTTGTCCTTTAATGCTTCCATAATTGCTGTCGTCAAATCAGTTCTCTTGTTGTCATTACACACGCTTCAATTTCCACTTCCATTTCACTGTAATCTTCTAGAAAGCGGGTTTGTGAGTGTGTGTAGTATGTCTTTGTGAATCATTCTTGCTGCATACATATTTGTTTATATACATGAAAAAAAGCAAATTGACTGGAAATTGATGTTTTTCTATCATTTTAACTAGACCATTGGTCCAAATTTGAAGTACGTCAGCATTTAGCTTGTTTTAATCACTTGCCGTCCCACATTGCCACTCTCTCTCTTTCGAACACACAGACACACTTTATGAGATGACACAATGCTGTTATGGGGTGTGCGTCATCATTTTTAAAAATTCACACATGTCCACAACGCACGTAACTGTTTGATCGGCAAGCAGGACTGTGAAAATAGAGCAACCTTTCATTGACGTTAGCCATACTGTGTGAGAATGTGTGTGTTTTGATTCTCCATTATTCACCACACATCCAGGTACTGAAGTGTTTTACCTGGAGAATACAGGCAGTGTGACTCACAAATATGCTGGCTCTTTTCCAATAGCTGCGTATCTAGGCAGTTGCATCGCTTCACTGCCATTCACAAATCCTCTCGTGGCTTCATGGAGTAAAGTGTCCATCATATGTGAATACTTCAGAATCTCGCCAAAAGAAGTGGATCATCAAGATGACGCAAGAGAAATGTTGATTCAAATTATAGTTCATTGACAAATAACATCCATCATATTTTTTAGATTAAAACATATATACATATATGAGAAAGTGTGTATTTTAGACAGGGTTGTTATTGTTAACTAAAACACAAACTATTAAAAACAAAAAATAAAGCTGAAATTAAAGAAAATATAAATATTAGATGAAAAACTTAAACTTAAAAAAACTTAAATGAAAATTAGAAAGTTGTCTTGGCAAAAGCCCATAACAAAATTACTTAAACTAAAATTAAACTAAAATATTTAAATAAAAGTTCATTCAAAATATTAATAAAATACTACAATAGTATATAAATAATACTATACTAATAATAATAGCACTGCGGTGTGACAAATTAATTATTATAACTAAATAAATACTATAAAAATTCATTTAAATTAAATATATTTTAAAAATAAAGTTATAAATAATTATATACATACTTATAAATTAAATATAAAATATAAATGAATGTACTATAAAATCTGATTTAAATAGGATATATTAATAAAAATATAACACAAAAACTTAATATAAATATAAGCAAAAACTTCAAAGACCTCATAAAGAGCAGATATTTGCTACAAGTTTCAATATTTTGTGTACATTTTTTTCTGTATTCAATTTCAATTATTTATTTTAAATTATTTTAATCACTTTTCATGTACCTTCTCATCATCAGGACCATATGTGACCACCTATATTGCCTGATGGGTCAGCCCTGATGTAGAGTGTTCCATTTCAATGTTTCATATTCCTTTTAAGTCGCTGTCTTAAAAGTCAGCTGCCTATGTATGTAGTAGGCAGCAAGGCAGCTCACTAAGTTTAGAACAGAGTCGCTTATGCAGTACAACATGTTCGGATACACAAATACTGGATGGGAGGAGAAACTTAGATGACGCCACAGTGCGAACGGACCCACACACAATGGGTCAGAGTCCTTTGTTGCTCAAAGTAATAACAATGGACAGACGTCAAAATGAATCATCACGGCGCCCTTCTAAACATGTCAGTCTGCTGTTTTTCAGAAACATAAATGGAGTTCCAATGTTATATGTTGAAGCATATGAACCTTTTTGCCACATTTATGAACAGTGATAGCGAGCCTGATTCGAGAATATTGTGAACACAATGCCAGAGCACATGCGCTAACTGCTAAGCTAATCACTGCACTTTTCTATAGTAATTGTTGTTAATCTCCTTGATTTGCTATTGTCTCTTACTTCTATCTTCATTTTGCTCTTTTTTATCTTTTATATGAGCAAATAGTGCTTCATTCTCTCTCTCTGTGTGTGTGAGTGTGTGTGCTGTTGCGTCAATGTGTGCTGTCAGGCAACTGGAAACAGATTATTCACTGCAACGCCTGTGTGTGGAGGTAGTGAGGGGTTTTTGTGTGTGATTATTCGTGTGTGTGTGTGTGTTTGTACGTGTTCTCGGTGGGTATTGAGGCGATGGGCAGGATGCTGCTGCATAAACAGTGGGCTCCAGAGCCGAGCCGTCTCTCTTGCATTTCCTTCCCTGGCTGGGTGGTGTTGCCGGGTGTGAAAGGGGGCCACTGGTTGTTAGAGCCACCATGATCACCATGATAATTAAGGTCACCATGAAATCAAAATTGACAATCCCTCTTTTTATGCAATATTGCATGAAGTGATTTATCCGTGCACATCATTTAAAAAAAAAAAAAAAAAAATCATGTTCCCTTGAAATCTTTAATCGGTTAGTTCACCCCAAAATGAAAATTCTTTCATTAATTACTCACCTTCATGTCGTTCCACACCTGTAAGACCTTTGTTCATCTTCAGAACACAAATTAAGATATTTTAGTTGAAATCCGATGGCTCAGTGAGGCCTGCATCGCCAGCAACATAATTAACACTTTCAGATTTCCAGAAAGCTACTAAAGACTTATTTAAATAAGTTCATGTGACTACAGTGGTTCAACCTTAATGTTATGAAGCGACGAGAATACTTCTTGTGCGCCAAAAAAATAAAATAACGACTTTATTCAACAATATCTATGTGTGATTTCAAAACACTGCTTCATGAAGCTTCAAAGCGTTACGAATCTTTTGCTCCGAGTCAGTGGTTCGGAGCGTGTATCAAACTGCCAAAGTCACGCCCCCCAGTGGTGAACCATTGAATGCAGTGTTTTGAAATCGCCCATCACTAGATATTGTTGAATAAAGTTGTTATTTAGTTTTTTTGGCACACAAAAAGTATTCTCATCACTTCATAACATTAAAGGTGCTAAAGAGGATCTTTTCGTCGACTGAGAAACCAAAGACTTTTAGTGAGTTTTTGAAATGAGCGCATGCGTAAGAACAACCCCCCTCCTTCACAGCTCATTTTGAGGGAACGCCTCCCAAAACTCGTGCACGAGTATTGGAACACGAGTGTTTGATTACCACCGGCATTCGCTGTGTCGTGTTAGTGGATTCATTATGTCGGACTCACCGCAGGTAACTTATAATCTGCAGTTGTTACTCCTGTCTCCTGACAAAAACATTGCATGCGGCGCCTGTAGAGTGTGGAAAGTTACTGGAGCGCGCAGCCACGCACTTCTCTCACAAGGAACGTAATGGCAGTGATTGACAAGCGAGAGGGCCAATCGTTTATGCGATGATCGCGTAAATGATTGGCTGAGGTTTTTAAGGCCCTACCTTGTGCACAGGTGATGTATATTAATATTATTCCTTTCAGTGCACCTAATAAATAGTCTTTTATCAGTTAGTAAAGTTTTAAGTAATATTGCAAAAATGTATAAAACAAAACATCCTCTTTAGCACCTTTAAGGTTGAATCACTGTAGTCACATGAACTAATTTAAATTCATTTAAATTATTGGGCATGTACTAAGCATGTGAATAATACCTGAAGATCCCAGCTAACAGGGAACATTCTCACAACTTTGGCTAAGATTCTGGCAATGTTCTTTCAAAGTTATGAACAAACATTCTTCCAGTAGCATTAAAAGAACGTTGGTTCAAAGTTATAAGGTCTTTACTATTGTTCTCAAAACATTAGTAGAAAAATATTAATTATAGATCATTTATGAAAGGCTTCTTTCCATGAACCACATTTTAGTTGGATGCTTGTCAAACCTTTTTTAAATGTTACTATGTTCAAAGAACTTTCAAAAGTAACATTCCCATAATGTTTACAAAATGATAAAATGGAATGTCTCCCTAACATTCGCATAACCAAGAAAGATGTTTTTTAAAACATTTAAACAACTGGATATTCTGAACATTCAGAAATGAACATTTTCATATATGAACATTAGCAAATTGTTCTCAGAATGCTTTCGAAATGAATTTGCTTTCCAAAGATGTGCTTATGTGTTCATAAAGGATTTGAACGCTAGCATAAAGTTTAAAGTCTATTAGCCTACAACTGCAGGAACATGTACTAACATGTCACAGTGTTGTCACTGGAACAGACAGCTGAGTAAAAGCTTCCCACATCACACATACTTCAAGCAACAGATGAGAAGATAAGTCTTTGGTTCATTAGTAATGAGCCACTCACAGACACACCTCAACCCCACCCTGCACACCCACTGGGGTGGAATGGGGGTTTTACGCCACGCTGGTTTCAGTCTCACTCTTAAAGGAAAGTGTGGGTGGACTCCCAATTTATAATCACGCAACATATTTTTTTGTAAGATATCTACAAATGTGACATGACCAGTAGAGTCATGTATGGTTAAAAGATCTTTGTTTTTGTTGAGTCCTCGAGGTATGGGATGGGCTAAAGTTGTTTACATGCCCTGAGGATGTGCATTGTTTCTGATGCCTGGTCTCGCATAGCAGCCCTTCGTTGCCAGTCTAGATCTGCTGAGAGCTGTTCCCATTTCCTGTTTAACAGGAAGAGCCAACCCCCCTGGTCTTTGTCACTCAGAGAGACAGGAAGAGGAAATGGCCCACAGGAAACGGCTCCCCCACTTGCTCAGAATCATCCCACTGTACGCTACATGAACTTACATGTACAAACGGTCCTCAGTCAGTTGCCCTTCAGTAAAATACACTGTGAAAGTGAAGTGCACAGAGATTCTGGAAATGCTATCATTTAAATCAGGATGATTTAGACATAATTAAATAATTAGTTTGAAGCAATTCATTTATATAGATGTAGCAACATTATAGACATCTGAAACAAAGTTCTCCCAAAATGTTGTAATATAAAGGAAAATAATTAATGACAGAAATAATACAAATATTGTTTTCCATTAGCATATGAATGGGGGGAAAGTTTAATAAAAAATAATGACTTGTACAATTCAATACCACACACACACACACTCACACCAGACATCTGTGTCTGTAGCAATCGCATGATGACGGAGAATTCTAAAACTAGAAACTAGTAATAAGTACTCAGGAAAAAAGTGACAGGGAACAATGAAAATGAAACCAAAACACAATGAAAACTAAACATAACCCCTAACACTTATTCTGTTTATTATACTCAGCAGCCACTTTATTAGGTACATCTTGCCAGTACCATGTTGGACCCCCTTTTGCCTTCATAATCAGAACTGCCTTATTTCTTCGTGGCAAAGATTCAACAAGTTGCTGGAAACATTCCTTAGAGATGCTGGTCCATATTGACATGATAGCATCACGCAGTTGCTGCAGATTTGTCGGCTGCACATCCATGATGCAAATCTCCCATTCCACCACATCCAAGAGGTGCTCTATTGGATTGAGATCTTGTGTCTGTAAAGGCCATTTGAGTATAATGAACTCAATGTCATGTCAAGAAACCAGTTAGAGATGATTTGAGCTTCATGACATTTTGTGAGCTTTTGCGTTATCCAGCTGGAAGTAGCCATTAGAAGATGGAAGATGGTCATAAAGGGATGGTCAGCAACAATACTCAGGTGTGGCAATTAAATGATTGTCAATTGGTACTAAGTGGCCCAAAGTGTGCCAAGAAAATATCCTGAATAACAAGTATCTAAAATATCAAGAAAATAGCCTGAACCGTTGATACGGCAGGAAGGCAGAAGGCATCCATGCTTTCATGTTGTTTATGCCAAATTCTGACTTGACCATCTGAATGTCGCATGAGAAATCGAGACTCATCAGACCAGACAACATTTTTCCAATCTCCTATTGTCTGATTTTGGTGAGTCCGTGTGAATTGTGGCCTCAGTTTTCTGGTCTTAGCTGACAGGAGTGGCAGCCAGTTTGTCTTCTGCTGCTGTAGCCCATCTGCTTCAAGGTTTGATATGTCATGGATTCAGAGATGCTCTTCTGCAGACCTTGGTTGTAACGAGTGGTTATTTGAGTTACTGTTGCCTTTCTATTAGCTTGAACCAGTCAGGTCATTCTCCTCTGACCTTTGCCATCAACAAAGCTTTTTCTGCACAGAAGTGCCGCTCACTAGATATTTTCTCTTTTTCGGACCATTCTCTGTAAACCCTGAAGATGGCTGTGTGCGAAAATCCAAGTAGATCAGCAGTTTCTGAAATACTCAGACCAGCCCATCTAGCACCAACAATCGTGTCACGTTCAAAGTCACTTAAAGGTGCCATCGAATGAAAAATTGAATTTATCTTGGCATAGTTGAATAACAAGAGTTCAGTACATGGAAATGACATACAGTGAATCTCAAACACCATTGTTTCCTCCTTTTTATATAAATCTCATTTGTTTAAAAGACCTCTGGAAAACAGGCGAATCTCAACATAACACCGACTGTTACGTAACAGTCGGGATCATTAATATGTACGCCCCAATATTTGCATATGCATAAGCATTAGACAAAGGCAAAACGTCTGGATGTGCACAGCTGAATCGTCAGACTAGGTAAGCAAGCAAGAACAATAGCGAAAAATGGCAGATGGAGCAATAATAACTGACATGATCCATGATATCATGATATTTTTAGTGATATTTGTAAATTGTCTTTCTAAATGTTTCGTTAGCATGTTGCTAATGTACTGTTAAATGTGGTTAAAGTTACCATCGTTTCTTACTGTATTCACAGAGACAAGAGAGCCGTCACTATTTTCATTTTTAAACACTTGCAGTCTGTATAATTCATAAACACAACTTCATTCTTTATAAATCTCTCCAACAGTGTAGCATTAGCCCATTAGCCATGGAGCACAGCCTTAAACTCATTCAGAATCAAATGCAAGCATCCAAATAAATACTATACTCACAGGAATCAATGTATGCATGATGAACACTTTGTAAAGATCCATTTTGAGGGTAATATAAGCTGTGTGAACTTTGTGTTTGCTGTTTAAGGCAGTTGAGAGCTCGCGGGGGCGGGGGAGTGGGAGATTTAAAGGGGCCGCATGCTTAATCGGTGCATATGTAATAATGGCTCAAAATAGGCAGTTAAAAAAATTAATTAAAAAAAATCTATGGGGTATTTTGAGCTGAACTTCACAGACACATTCAGGGGACACCTTAGACTTATATTACATCTTTTGAAAAGGGGTTCTAGGGCACCTTTAATTCACCTTTCTTACCCATTCTGATGCAGATTCTTCAGCAGATCATCTTGACCTTGTCTTCATACCTAATTGCGCTGAGATTGGCTGATTAGATATTTGTGTTAACAAGCAGTTGAACAGGTGTACCTAAAGTGGCCATACAGTAGTGGCCAAAAGTAATGTTAAAGATTCGTAAGTATATTGGACAGTTGTGCTTGGAGTCAGTTGTTTTATTTGTGATAATGCAATGAAATATGCCAAATTGTGCAGACATAATTTTTGGCCAGGCTGTCATACAAAGAAATTATGAACACATGGAGAAAAAAAATATATATTTTGTAGGCTCTATAACATTAATTGTACAAAATGAGAAATAAAAAAAAAAAAATGACATCACAATTGTAAAATAATTTGTAGAATTTGAAGAATAGTGTTCCGAAACTTATTCATATCACGTAACAAGACTTCAGGACACCCACTGACACTATGTTGTAATGTTTCTGTAATTTTTATACTGTCATACAGGATTCTTTCTTTTAAAGGGAAGTAACACAGGTGCAATGTCACCACAATCTGTCAAGAAAGAAATTCACATGAGCACACATCTGTGACTGAAGCACCCACCACCAACCCCCATCTGCCCACACATACTTTCACAGCCCTTAGTTGCCGACAGCCATTTTTGGACTGTGAGAGAGGGTGTTAGTGGTTAGTTTTGATATGCACATCCCTATTTTGATCCTGAAAGCGATACTGAAGGAGAAACGAAGGTAGTTTCAGCCTCATTGTGTGTGAGGACAGAGACTGTCATTGAAACTCCTCAAACCAATTGCCAAAAATGGATCATCAACATTTATTCTTGACATTTAAAAATAAGGAAGTGTTATTAAAATGACAGGAATTCACAGATATCCCTTATCAAAATCTGCAGTAATACAGTTCCTGTGGTGGAAATGTCGTAGATTCATAGGAAATAATGCTGTGGTAATAGTTTCTAAATGTATTTAGGTTAGTGCAAAATAAAAATCTTGACTATTAGGTTAATCTTGACTAAGTTTGCGAATGTTTTTTTTTTTTTTTACATTAAAAAAACATTAAATAAACATCAAAATATAAAACAGTTATTTTGCTATAATTGGGCTCATTGATTGAGCTTGATGAATTCAGTCAACAAAACGAAAAAGAATTTTGTTTTTCATCATGCTTGATGTCACTTCCTGGGTGTAATAGTTCAAAAGATTGTTACATTTTTTGTAATGGAAAAAATCATGCAGTAACAGGTGGGTTACATGCGAAATGTGGGATACAACTTAATATTTTAGGTAATTAAAATGAATTAATAAATACAAATATTTATTTAATTTACAATTAATTGAATATCAATTCAACAGATTATGTCCAAATGACATTGTATTGTGTTTATTGGATACAGTCAATTCACCATTTCAGCAAAAATCATTGAGCCATTCCAGATGTTTACTATGGTTTACAACACATACTAGTGGTTATTACAAACAATTTATGATCAAATATTGTAAAGAGTCATATGTATTCAAACATCTTTGGTATTATGCAACTTCCCCTTGGTTCTTGGCATTTTTTAAATGTCTCAAGTGTTATTGTCAGCACCATTTGTTTCAGAGAAATTAATCTTCAAATAGGCTGTAGATATTTGTGTGTGTGTGTGTGTGTGTGTGTGTGTGTGTGTGTGTGTGTGTGTGTGTCGTGCGCGCGTTTCGACTGTCACATGAGTCATCTGCATGGTAGTTCCAGAAAAATTATTCAAATGCTGCAAAAATAGTGCGACCAAACGGCATATAAATATACCAGAAAAATTCCCTGTAAAAGTGTGTGTTGTGTATATGTTATGTAGGCCTATCAGGTCTCAAACACCCGGATTCATTGTTCCAGAGGTGCCGTTACTCATATAGCTTGTGTGACTCAGGTTTGGTATTTACTTTTAAGTGGCTGACTCATTGTAATCATACTTGCATACTTTTAATAAGATGGTGGATTTTAGCACTTCACCAGCAGTCCTCCCACTCAACGAGTCTGTCTGTGCCGAGACTGTTCAGCTGCCATTTTCAGACAGTGCCGTCCTGCGATATTAATTAGCACCAAAACAATAATACAGTTATATAACCATATACATGACTTGAGCACAACAAACTGCACTAAAAGTGCCATTTTAAGTAGCTTGATATGACGATACTTCATTTATTAAAGGAAGAGTTAAATTTGAAGTCTCGTTTACTCACACTCATGTTATTTTAAACCTGATTTTCTTTCTCTTGAACACAAAGTTATTTAGCTGAATGTCCTGGCTGCTCTTTTCCATACAGTGTGAATGGGAACTGGCCTGTTGAGCCTGTTGTAAAAAATAAATAAATAAATCGCCTATTTCAACTTAAAAACTTAAGTTTTAAACTACCTCAAATTCAGTTCTCAACTTAAACTACCTTCAGTTCAGTTGCTGCCTTATTTAACTTTAAAAAAGGTAAAATTGCTTAAAATATTTTGATGAGTTAAAGTAATGCAAATGTAAAGAAAATTAAAACATATGTACAGTATGCTGCCATGACTTATTGATCACATTATTTCTTACAGTAAAGGATTAAAAAAAAGTTGTTGTTTCAAACCTGAATGATCTTTCTTCCTTTGGATGGACAACTTATATGATATTGTTATACATACAAATACAAATAATATGCCATATTTAATATAAGTAACAAGTTTTAATTAAAATCATTAATCAAGCTTTATTTGACCTATACAGAATCTTTTAGTTACGTTAAATAATAATAATGCAATAATAATGCAAACACATATATTAAAGGTGCCGTAGAACGTCTTTTTAAAAGATGTAATATAAGTCTAAGGTGTCCCCTGAATGTGTCTGTGAAGTTTCAGCTCAAAATACCCCATAGATTTTTTTTTTTATTAATTTTTTTAACTGCCTATTTTGGGGCATCATTAAATATGTGCCGATTCAGGCTGGGCGGCCCCTTTAAATCTCGTGCTCCCCGCCCCCGGAGCTCGCGCTTGCCTTTAACAGCATAAACAAAGTTTTCACAGCTAATATAACCCTCAAAATGGATCTTTACAAAGTGTTCGTCATGCAGCATGTCTAATCACGTAAGTACAGTGTTTATTTGAATGTTTACATTTGGTTATGAATGAGTTTGATAGTGCTCCGTGGCTAAAGCTTACATTACACACTGTTGGAGAGATTTATAAAGAATGAAGTTGTGTTTATGAATTATACAAACTGCAAGTGTTTAAAAAATGAAAATAACGTCAATGTTGTCTCTGTGAATACAGTAATAAACGATGGTAACTTTAACCACATTTAACAGTACATTAGCAACATGCTAACGAAACATTTAGAAAGACAATTTACAAATATCACTAAAAATATCATGATATCATGGATCATGTCAGTTATTATTGCTCCATCTGCCATTTTTCGCTATTGTCCTTGCTTGCTTACCTAGTCTGATGATTCAACTGTGCACAGATCGAGACGTCCTGCTTGTCTAATGCTTGAACATGGGCTGGCATATGCAAATATTGGGGGGCGTACATATTAATGATCCCGACTGTTACGTAACAGTCGGTGTTATGTTGAGATTTGCCTGTTCTTCGGAGGTCTTTTAAACAAATGAGATTTACACAAGAAGGAGGAAACAATGGTGTTTGAGACTCACTGTACTGTATGTCATTTCCATGTACTGAACTCTTGTTATTTAACTATGCCAAGATAAATTCAATTTTGAATTCTAGGGCACCTTTAAATTGTTTTTTAGAGGCTAAATTGATATTATTAAAATGTATTCAATTCTTCAAATGTTTTAATTATATTCAAAAAAGCAAAAGAATTTCTGTGGAAAATGAATCTATTATGTAATTTAATGCTTCTTGTGTCTATGTACACTGTAAAATGCAAAACAATGCAATGAGTAATTCAAAATTGTGCCTTATTCATAGGCTTTTACAAAAATGAACCCACTATAGTTATTCAATATTCTTCTTGAATTTACCACACACAGCCTGTCACAGTGTAATTAATGTTTTTCTCCGTGACACACATTTGAGAGTTTACAGTTTGTCAGAGCCACCAAACTCGTCTTGAAGAATGTCATCGTCACCCAGAAACACATTCAGACACACTCACACATAAACACACACACATGTGTGCGCCCACACACTTATCACACAGTGAGTCATAGCAAGGACATGTAGCGTCTGCAGACGAACAAGCATACTTTTCTCTTCATCTCATGGTTCTAATTGGCTTGTGAGGAGTAGGTAACTGTCGATGCGCGTTATGTTTTGGTAAAGCTGCATTGCATGTTGTGAGCAAGTGTTTGTGTGTATGGAGAGCTTTGTCCGGTCTAATGAAGGCACTAGGTTATGGTATTTTTAGATTCTGCCTTAGAGGAGGGGAGAAAACTCCAGCTAAGAGATGTGTCACTCGTCTGTTGCCATTGCCTTTCTCCACAACACCTCCAGCCCTCCTTCCTCTGATTCTTCATCCCTCCTTCCCTCCCAGGGGATCTGATATCAAGAATATAGAAAAATGAGTCATTCGCTTCATATCATTCTCCAGTGAATATAGGGATGTGGGATGCCAACTGCAAATATGAATACAATTCATATCAGGCTTTCTAAAAATACACAGAAACTTACATATAGGAATGTTCCGGGTTCAAAACAAGTTCAAAGCACTGTCGTCGGCATCTGTGGCATCTTGTCCCTCAGCATGTCAAAATAAAAAATAAAAAACGGTTATGGTAATGCACTTAAAATAGAAGTCAATGGGGCAAGACATTCTGAAGGGTTTAAAAGCAAAAATATTCATTCTCTAACACAAAAGTGTGTGTTATTTGAGCGAAAGTTGTCAAAATCATCCTTGTGTTGGAACTACTTTTCTGGGATGGATGAACATTTGGTTAACAACAGAATTGGGCACGCTCTTCAGAAATTTTTGCAACAAACTACATTATAAAAAATTAGCTATGAAGCTGAAAGCTTTAGGAAAAGTAGCTTAGTGGTGGAACTATTTTTCTGGGTGAATGGTTATTCAGTATAAAAACATTATTGAACAAGATACTGAGAAATTTTAGCTAGCTAAGCTACAAACTGCGCTATAAAAATTAGCTAACAACAGTATCGCAGAAGCAATTCAGAAAATTAAGGTGGAGTAGATTATCTCCACAGTATAACTACAGTATAAAAATTAGCTGAGATAAGCTGAAAGCTTTAGCAAAAGTAGCTGGACATAATACATGCTACATGCTACATCATCCTTATAGTGGTGGGACTACTTTTCTGGGTGAACGAATGTTTGGTTATTCAGAACGCAACAACAGTATCGCACAAGCTATTCAGATAATTTAGCTAGATAAGCTACAAACAACGCTAAAAAAATGAGCTAAGATGAGCTGAAAGTTACCCTTTAGCAAAAGTAACTGGGTACACTACACTGTAAAACCTAACTGTGGAATTCACTAAATGAAATAAGTTCATTTTACTTAAAACTTTAAAAAAGTTAATTCAACTTAACAAATTTTGTGATGTGAACTCAAAAACGTATTATATTAAGTAGAACTCAAACTAAATAAGTCACTATGTTATTTTAACTTTAATGGTTTAAGTTACAGAAATTAATTTAATCTAGTAGCTTACGTCGTCTATAAATAAATAACTAAAAGCTATCAAATAAACACACAAACAATAATAAATACATTGATCTGTTTCATATTAAGCCTACACACTTACATTAAGCCTTTTTAAAGTAATTACATTTATTCAGGTCAAAGTATTACCCAAGTGCGTTTCTAGGCAACAAAAATCGCGCCGGCGCCATTTTCCCCCCTTCAGTCGCAGCAGGAGGACGGGCTCACGCAACGGTCAAGAAAAATAACAGGTAAGCGTTTCTAACTACTTTATTCATATTTGTGGCACTTTTGAACGTTTTCGGTTTTGTTCTCGTACCTATTTAATTGAAGATTAACCAGCTCGGTAATACTAATTTGTTTAACGTTTGCTAGCAAACAGTCGAGGCGCCAGGCCGCCAGCCAACACGTTATCCAAGTTATCGACGGCAGGTGAAATGCTGTGTTTTTGTACCCCACAGGCTGTCTGTGGTAAATTAAGAAATATTTTTTTGTGCTTTCTCACAGTCGGACTCAGATAACGCGACTTTTATATTTTGAGACGGTTGGCAGACCATCTTCCACATCTCTCGCGCGCGCGGCGCCGCAGAAACTACAGCAACAGGTAATGTAAACCCACCCATATTACAACCTTTAAACTTATTGTTAATATTTATTTATGACCCGCTTCGTAAGTTATACATAATATATCCTTGTAATGCTAATTCAGTTTACTAAAGCTAGCCGAAGCCCCGGTGAACAGAGGCTCGAGGGTCGTTTATGATGGCTGTTTTGCTAACGTTAGTTAACATTTAAGACTGTTATTTGCTCTTCACGTTTTCTAATGTGAAACTCATAATAACAATTTGTTGTCATGCTTTTGAAATTAATCTTTTCAGAGCAAAGACGTTGAAAGGTGGTGTGATATCAACATGGCTACAATAATATGAGTAAGTATAATTCACATTGAACAAATCGATGGGCTTTAGTATGGTACGAAATGCAAATTGTCATGTTATGAACATGTTAAATGCATCTTTCTTCAATTTAAATTTTTAAATTGCCATTTTTGCAAATGTATGTAATGATGACCAGAAATGTATTGCAGCACAAATGGTAAGTATACTGAAGCAATACAATATTTGTTTTTGCAACTTATTATAATGAAATTTAAATCTAAACATATTGATCAATGCATACACAGCCCACACAAAAAATAATACAAACCTCAACTAACATCAAGCTATATTGGTTCTTGCACACCACATGAATGGCATCATGACCTCCAAGGACCAATGATGTTTGATAATGTATTGTCACCATTTTCTGTATTGGCAGAGAGAATAACAACTTAAATTTCAGTCTGTCTTGTCATGTTGTATTGCTTCAGAAGAATACTGGTTACGTCTTAAGTTCTGGTTATAGCTGACTTTATTAATATGAATAGAAAAATTATCTTTTGTGTTATTTTCCACTGGCACTTATCCTGAAGTTGACTTGGGTTTGTATAAAGGTGTCAATTAATTGCTAATCCTAGGTTGCAGTGATTGAAAATAGTCTTATCATGAATCATAAAAATAAACTGACCATAAATGTTGTTTAATTGTGAGTTAAACTAACCTAATTTTTTGTTTTGTTTTCAAGGGCTGCATTTTTTGGCTTTGATGTCATTCGAACTACGATCTGGCGGGTCTTACTATCTGTAAAGAAGAGTCTGCCGATGTTTTTAAGACACAAGGTAGGTCAAAACAACATTATATTTACTTAGCAACATTTTAAGCTTTTTGCTGACATGAGCATAAATGCATGGTTGGGTAACTGTGTTTTTATGTTCCTCTTGAAGCTGAACTATCCTTTTAAAGGGTTAGTTCACCCAAAAATGAGAATTCTATCATTAATTACTCTCCCTCATGTCGTTCCACACCCGTAAGACCTTCATTCATCTTCAGAACACAAATTAAGATGTTTTTGATGAAATCAGATGTTAGTAAGGCCTGCATCGCCAGCAAGATATTGTACACTTTTAATGCCCAGAAAGCTACTAAAAACATTTAAAACAGTTCATGTGACTACAGTGGTTCAACCATAATATTATAAAGTGGCTAGAATATTTTTCAACAATATCTAATGATTGCCGATTTCAAAACACTGCTTCATAAATCTTCAAAGTTTTACGAATCTTTTGTTTCGAATCAGTGGTTCAGAGCGCTGAAGTCACTGATTTCAGTAAACGAGGCTTTGTTACATCAAGTGTTTTGAAATGTCAATGGTTCATGTGACTTTGGCAGTTTGATAGCCGCTCCAAACCACTTATACGAAACAAGATTCGTAAAGCTTCATTAAGCAGTGTTTTGAAATCGACCATCAATAGATATTGTTGAATAAAGTCATTTTGTTTTTTGGCTTACAAAAAGTATTCTCATCGCTTTATAATTAGGGCCCAAGCGAAAATTCGCGCAGGGCCCTCTTGTTTTTCTAAGGATTATTAGGGCCCAAGCGAAAATTCGCGCAGGGCCCTCTTGTTAGGGCCCAAGCGAAAATCGCGCAGGGCCTCTTGTTCTTCTAAGGATTATTATTATTATTTTTTTTTTTTTTTTTTTTTTTTTTTTTCCGTCTTCCGGGGCTTTTTGGGGGCCTTAAATGCTCAAAAACTCTTGAAAATTGGCACACACATTGGAATCCGCGGCCATTAGGACGCCGGAGAGGCTGGTACCCGGGCGTGGCAGGGGGGCTCGACAGCGCCCCCTTGAAAAAAGTCTGAAAATTTGGTCATATATTAAACACGCTGACGTATTAGTATGAAACTCAGTCAATATAGACTTCGGGCCGAACAACTTTCGGCTCTAAGTTAAACACCACGCCAACAGGAAGTCAGCTATTAAGGGTTGTTTGAAAAACGCATGCTCTGGAATTTGATATACTCCTCCTAGACGATTAATCCGATCGCACCAAACTCGGTCAGCATGAAGTCAAGACACTGATGATTAAAATTGCCAGGGGATTTTTGATATCTCGAACGGTTTGGCCGTGGCGAGGCAACGAATTTATGGCGAGAAAAAGGAAACAGGAAATTGTTATAACGTCTGCATACATATATTGATTTTATGAAACTTCACGAGTGTGTTCGTTATAGGAGTCTGATCACATGGATGTGACTATTGGAGTCAAAGTTATAGCGCCACCAACTGGCAGCAGGAAGTGTATCACTTTTTTGAAATGTTTTGAGATCACCCTCTTATTTTTACCTGATTTGCTAAACTTCATCAGTGTATGTCAATACACAGAATGTAGACCTATGACAGGATTTTTGATATTTGAAATATTGTTGCCATGGCAACAGGTCAAACTGTAATAATATTCTTGAGTGTTTTGAGGCTCTTAACATGCTTCAAATTGCATGAAACTCGACACACACATCAATTTGTCAACCAGTAGACATGGACAAAGCCATAGAAATGGGCGTGGTGGAGGGGCTCAGTAGCGCCACCTTTTGACAAAAGTGGGGGGTTAGTTTTTCCTACAATCACCAAACTCGTATAAATTTAAATTTATAACTTTAGGTTGATGCCAAATTAAATTTTTATTAATAAAAATGAACATTCAAACAACTCTGGAAGACATGTTGTGAAAATTAAAGTACTACAGGGTTTTAAATAAGCACACCGTATTGAGTAAACATTACTCCAAAACCTTCACAATGTTATTTTCATTTATGAAAATTTAAATATGGTGCTCTGACAAGGGTTGTTTTTATGTGTGGTGACATACACTAACACAATTTTTTTTCCCCAATGCGTTTAGAAAAAGGAGCTTGACCATGAAACTTCACAAGTGTGTTCGTTATAGAGTCTGATCACATGTATGCATTGTGAGTCAAAGTTATAGCGCCACCAACTGGCAGCAGGAAGTGTATCACTTTTTGAAATGTTTTGAGATCACCCTCTTATTTTTACCTGATTTGCTTCAAACTTCATCAGTGTAATGTCAATACACAGCAGATGTAGACCTATGACAGGATTTTTGATATTTGAAATATTGTTGCCATGGCAACAGGTCAAACTGTAATATTCTTGAGTGTTTTTGAGGCTCTTAACATGCTTCAAATTGCATGAAACCACACACACATCAATATTGTCAACCAGTAGACATGGACAAAAGCCATAGAATGGGCGTGGTGGAGGGGCTCAGTAGCGCCACCTTTTGACAAAAGTGGGGGGGTTTGTTTTTCCTAAGTCACCAAACTGGTACACATATTGTTCTCATCAAGCCGGACAGTTTTCTAATTTACATTCATTAGCTCCGACAACAGGAAGTCAGCTATTTTGGTTTGAATGTTAATTTTTGAAAAAACAGGCTATGAATTTTATACTACTACTCCTACAGGGTTTATCCAATTTACACCAAGCTTTTTTTAACTTGTTGCTAACACATTGAAGTTGTTTAATTGCAAACGGATTTGGATATCTCAAACGGTTTGGCCGTGGCGAGGCAACGAATTTATGGCAAGAAAAGGGAAACAAAGTGTTATAACTTCTGCATACATTAATTGATTTTGATGAAACTTCGGCTTAGTCTTCGTTGTACAAGGCTGATCACATGGATGTGACTATTGTGATTCAAAGTCATAGCGCCACCAACTGGAAGCAGAAAATGTGTCACTTTCAGCATACATTGAGATCACCCTCTTATTTTTACCTGATTTGCTTCAAAATTCATCAGAATAATGTTAAAACTTGGCACATGTAATCCTTTGAAAATGGGCAGGGAGGAGGGGCTCTATAGTGGCACCTTGTAGTGCAGTAAATGTGGAGTGAATTTGACATAGTCCTTTGATGTTTAACCGTTTTAAGTGCCTATTGCCCGCTGTGCACAGTTGCCCTGAAGCCACCGGGGTGGCGGTGCCACCGGGCTTGGGCCCGCCATCGCTGCTCGCAGCTATATTTTTTCTAAGGATTATTATTATTATTTTTTTTTTTTTTTTTCCGTCTTCCGGGGCTTTTTGGGGGCCTTAACATGCTCAAAAACTCTTGAAAATTGGCACACACATTGGAATCCGCGGCCAACAGGGCCGGGCAGAAGCTGGTACCCGGGCGTGGCAGGGGGGCTCAACAGCGCCCCCTTGAAAAAGGTCTGAAAATTTGGTCCATATATTAAACACGCTTGCACGTATTAGTCTGAAACTCGGTACACATATAGACCTCATCGGGCCAAACAACTTTCGTGCTCTAAGTTAAACGTCACGCCAACAGGAAGTCAGCTATTAAGGGTTGTTTGAAAAACGCATGCTCTGGAATTTGATATACTCCTCCTAGACGATTAATCCGATCGCCACCAAACTCGGTCAGCATGAAGTCAAGACACTGATGATTAAAAATTGCCAGGGGATTTTTGATATCTCGAACGGTTTGTCCGTGGCGAGGCAACGAATTTATGGCGAGAAAAAGGAAACAGGAAATGTGTTATAACGTCTGCATACATATATTGATCTTTATGAAACTTCACAAGTGTGTTCGTTATAGGAGTCTGATCACATGTATGTGACTATTGTGAGTCAAAGTTATAGCGCCACCAACTGGCAGCAGGAAGTGTATCACTTTTTGAAATGTTTTGAGATCACCCTCTTATTTTTACCTGATTTGCTTCAAACTTCATCAGTGTAATGTCAATACACAGCAGATGTAGACCTATGACAGGATTTTTGATATTTGAAATATTGTTGCCATGGCAACAGGTCAAACTGTAATAATATTCTTGAGTGTTTTTGAGGCTCTTAACATGCTTCAAATTGCATGAAACTCGACACACACATCAATATTGTCAACCAGTAGACATGGACAAAGCCATAGAAATGGGCGTGGTGGAGGGGCTCAGTAGCGCCACCTTTTGACAAAAGTGGGGGGGTTTGTTTTTCCTACAGTCACCAAACTTGGTACACATATTGTTCTCATCAAGCCGGACAATTTTCTAATTTACATTCATTAGCTCCGACCAACAGGAAGTCAGCTATTTTGGTTTGAATGTTAATTTTTTGAAAAAACAGGCTATGAATTTTATACTACTACTCCTACAGGGTTTATCCAATTTACACCAAGCTTTTTTTAACTTGTTGCTAACACATTGAAGTTGTTTAATTGCAAACGGATTTTGGATATCTCAAACGGTTTGGCCGTGGCGAGGCAACGAATTTATGGCAAGAAAAGGGAAACAAAGTGTTATAACTTCTGCATACATTAATTGATTTTGATGAAACTTCGGCTTAGTCTTCGTTGTACAAGGCTGATCACATGGATGTGACTATTGTGATTCAAAGTCATAGCGCCACCAACTGGAAGCAGAAAATGTGTCACTTTCAGCATACATTGAGATCACCCTCTTATTTTTACCTGATTTGCTTCAAAATTCATCAGAATAATGTTAAAACTTGGCACATGTAATCCTTTGAAAATGGGCAGGGAGGAGGGGCTCTATAGTGGCACCTTGTAGTGCAGTAAATGTGGAGTGAATTTGACATAGTCCTTTGATGTTTAACCGTTTTAAGTGCCTATTGCCCGCTGTGCACAGTTGCCCTGAAGCCACCGGGGTGGCGGTGCCACCGGGCTTGGGCCCGCCATCGCTGCTCGCAGCTATATTATTAAGGTTGAACCACTGTAGTCATGAACTGTTTTAAATATGTTTTTAGTAGCTTTTTAGACATCTGAAAGTGTTCAATATCTTGCTTGGCGATGCAGGCCTCACTGAGCCACCAGATTTTATGAAAAATACCTTAATTTATGTTCTGAAGATGAAAGAAGGTCTTACGGGTGTGGAACGGCATGAGGGTGAGTAATAAATGACAGAATTTTTTATTTTTGGGTGAACTAACCCTTTAAGCACCACCTTTCTTTAGTTAGTGCAATAAATTTATAACTTTAGGTTGATGCCAAATAAATTTTTATTAATAAAAATGAACATTCAAACAACTCTGGAAGACATGTTGTGAAAATTAAAGTACTACAGGGTTTTAAATAAGCACACCCTATTGAGTAAACATTACTCCAAAACCTTCACAATGTTATTTTCATTTATGAAAATTTAAATATGGTGCTCTGACAAGGGTTGTTTTTATGTGTGGTGACATACACTAACACAATTTTTTTTCCCCCAATGCGTTTAGAAAAAGGACGACCAGGACCAGGTGCAGAAGGCAACACTCACCATCATTGCTGTAGAGGAGGAAGAGGGAACTTTTTACCTTTTAACCCACTGGATATTTTGATTGTCTTTGAAGATGAGGTGATGTCTGCCAAGTCAGTGCACTGCCTTTGGAGTACACTTAGTTCGTACAGAAAGTACTGTTGAATTACCTTTCTTACATAAACATTATCTACTCTGTTTCTGGTGGTGTTAGAACATAGTTATTTTATATTATTAATTTAATTTTACAAACTTTTACAATTTTAAAATTAAAATTTTTAAACAAACATATTTCCTTGTTTGTGCGGTCTTATACTTGGAGGGAAAAAAATCTAAGATTGTTTTAAAGTTATATTTTTGACTTGACAGCCCAATTATTTTATGCTTGAACATTTTGTGAATTAACTGTTGTTTTTCAATAAATACTTAAGAATACCCTCTTGTTCTGTCATAATTTTGTGCCAATGTTAAGTTTTGCTTAGTCTTACGTAACTTTATTACTTTGAGTTGGATTAACTTAAACCATTTGCCGCAATCTGTTTCCTAAAACCATTTAAGTAACGAGTTGTTAAGACTTAGTTAGATTTGTTACCTGAACTCAAACTGAGTGAGTGGAATAAACTTAAAATCTTTAAGTTGACTTTACTCTTATGATTGACTAAACCAACTCTAAAATTTAAGTGAATTTAACTCAATGCATATGAGTTTAGAGTACTTATACATATTAGTTTTAAAACTTAAATGGTTTGAAGCAATTAGTTTCCTCAAATGGTTTGAGTTACCGCAACTTATCGGGTTTTACAGTGTACAAGCCACATTATCCTCTCAGTGGTAGGACTACTTTTCTGGGTGGATGAATATTTAGTTATTCATTACATAACAGAAGTATCTGGCAAGATCATTAAATTTAGCTAGCTAAGCTACAAACTATGCTATCAAAATTGGCTAAGATAAGCTGAGAGTTACCCTTTAGCAGAAGTAGCTAGTAACACTACAAGCTGTAGCTTGTAGGACATATGCGTCCTTTTAGTGGTGGGACTACTTTTTTTGGCTGATGAACGTTTGGTTATTCAGTAAGCTACATAAAAACAAACTATTCAGATTAGCTAGCTAAACTACAAACTAAAAATTATCTTAAGATGAAAGATACTCTTTAACAAAACTAGTTCCAGTTCAAGCTATGTAGCAAAAGTAGCTTACTTGCAACATGGAAGCTACTTCATTATGTTTCTTCATTAATAGAATGCAAGTTGAAATGGCTATTTGGTAGACAACATCTTCAGAAGAGGTAAGAACATTACAGTATTGTCATTTGTTGAGGGCATGTGATAAAAAAAAAAAAAAATCCTCAAAATACTAATGTTAAAACACCGCCTCACTAAATGTAACTGAAGTAATAGTAATAGCTTCACTACTTTTAGCGATGAAAACACGGTACTTTTCCAATAGTTACGTCACATCTGGAACATTTCTGGTATCATTTTGCACATTGTAGCAGGTTTTCTGGCTTTAAATTGTCATGACATGAGTTGAAACTTTGCTAGTAAACATTTTTATCCTCATAGTCTTATGCTAACACATATAATGTGAAATTTGGTTGATATATACTTTCAAAACATTGCATTTCAAAAGTCATCTGAATACAATGTTGTGCCATAGACTTTCATTGTGTGTGCGTTAGCTTACTGTAAACATGACTTTTAAGAGTGAAACCATGAAATAGTTTTCCGTGGTAAATGAAACCATGACACAGATGCTGTCAATAAAGCTTAACTTGCATTGAACCTAAAACATTCCTTTAAAAAGCATCCTTCCCCGTGCATCCCCGTTCATTTCATGAAGGATTGTAAATGGTTGTCATAATTAGGGTCTTCCAGGGTGGAGAAAGTAGGAGGGCCGTTCAGCCCTGGCCTGCAGCTATCTCTCACGACATGGGGTGAGATCTGAATTCCCTCTGTCTCTCATTTTTCCTTTTTTCTTCCCCCCCTCCCTTATGACTGAGTCTGTGTGGGAGTCAGAAAGTCAAATCCACTCAGCTAGAATTAAAGGCAGTGACCTGCAGAGAGGGACAAGGAGGAAATCAAAGACCGGATCAGCTTCATTTGTGCCAGAATCATCAAAATAATCTAGCTCATTCTATTGCAACCCCAGAGAGTAAAGTAACAGGTTAATGGGTTAATAAGGTTAATAAGGATAATGGGTTAATAAGGAAATAAAGTATTTATAGTCACCATGAATTCAAAATTGACAATTCTTATTTTTTTATGGGACATTGCAGTGTTTATTATATGTTTATTATAAATGCTGGCCTTTCTAGACAAGTGAATATAAACGTGACCGTCCAAGTGTCTGAGGTCATTATGTCTGCAGAACAGCTTTTATCAAATTTAAACTGGACAATAAGTTCATACCAGGTAGAACAATAGGGTGTTTGTTTACGTCTAGAGTTTGCTCTGGGAAACCCCTGGAACCCTCGAAACTTTCCAGCTGAATGTCTTTTACTCTGTGTCATCATCTGCATCTAGATGATTGTCTCACATGCTCATATGTTTAAAATAAGGTATGAGAATGTGCTTCCATAAACAAAAGAATGCACTTAAATGCAGATATAAGGAACAATTCCAAGGTGTCATTTTAAATCTCGCAATACTTTTTGAATGAATTATAATGTACAATTATTTTAACTCAAAGCCCATCATTTAAAGTCAGCAACTCTGTGCTTCACACAAATATGAAGCACAGATGAATCCAATAGAGTTTGATGTTAGCATGCTAATAAGCAAACAATGCAATCCGGTTGTTAAGTCTGATGTCTCTCATCAAAGTTTCCGGATCCATCGGATCTCAAAATCTAAATGGTTGGAGAGATAGTATTCTCACTTGAAACAGAGTATAGATTTGGACCCAGAAACAGTATTTGTTATGTCACGACTTAAAGGTGCTACAGAGGATCTTTTCGTCGACTGAGAAACCAAAGACTGTTAGTGAGTTTTTGAAATGAGCGCATGCGTAAGAACAACCCCCCTCCTTCACAGCTCAATTCGAGGGAACGCCTCCCAAAACTCGTGCACGAGTATTGGAACACGAGTGTTTACCACCGGCATTCGCTGTGTCGTGTTAGTGGATTTATTATGTCGGATTCACCGCAGGTAACTCATAATCTGCAGTTCTTACTCCTGTCTCCTGACAAAAACATTACATGCGGCGCCTGTGGAGTGTGGAAAGTTACTGGAGCGCGCAGCCGCGCACGTCTCTCACAAGGAACGTATTGGCAGTGATTGACAAGCCAGAGAGCCAATCCGCGCACGTCTCTCACAAGGAACGTCACGGCAGTGATTGACAAGCCAGAGGGCCAATCATTTACGCGATGATCGCGTAAACAATTGCCTGATGTTTTTAAGGCCCTACCTCGTGCACAGTTGATGTATATTAATATTATTCCTTTCAGTGCACCTAATAAATAGTCTTTTATCAGTTAGTAAAGACAGTTTCAAGTAATATTGCAAAAATGTATAAAACAAAACATCCTCTTTAGCACCTTTAAAAAGCAAAAACTAATAAGTATTAGCATGCACAAATATTGAATATAAGAAATAGTTGCTTTTTAATTAAACTAATTTTATTCTTTTTGGTACTGAATTGAACAGTATTTCTCTTGACTTGTTCGCTATACTACCATATATGATTTCTTTGTTTGATGATCAGACCAAAAATCCCCCCCTCCGCTCTTGCTCTCAACAGTTGTTTAGGTAAATTCGTATAAGGCGGGGCAAGATGCGTCACACTAAGTTTGATGTGAATGATATCATTGGTTCATTGGTTCAGCATTTCATAATACAACATATTTGAAGGATAGGAAATAAAAATTAATAAAAATTTAAAGATTAAATTTAATGCAATGTTTACTTTAAAAAGGTCTTAAAATTCATTCTGCTCATGAGTGAAGCTCATTGTATGCATGTAAGAAATAAAGTCATACAGGTTTGGAACAACATGAAGGTGAGTAAATGACAGAACTATTATTTGCCACAAAACAAGACACAGTTCTCCACTGTTGACATCGACTTGACCCATGTGTCATACACTCACAACGTGATCTGATTATATTTAATTCTCTGGATATTAAGCTCTGCTGGCTGACTCATGTTTCTTATAACATTACTTGTGGTTATCTGCTTGTGCATGCAAAAATAAACAACTGGAGCTCTTATTCTGACTTATATGAAGATCTTGGACTTGATGAAGAAATATTTATGAGAGGCTATGAAGAATCTCATGACTGCATCTTCTCTACTGTGGTGGCGGTTGAGTTTGCCACTTACTCATCTTGACGTTGATCCATTTACAGCAGTCAGTCATTTTCCACCCTCCCTCACACATAGAGAGATCCTGAGAGAAAGACTTTAGCTCAGATTTCAGTCGATTCCAATATGGTTGATGTTAGCATGTTGCTAAGCGAACAGCATGATACTTTCTGAACTAGTAGCTATACTTTTCGATATAAATGTAATTACATTTGTATGTAATTATATTTCTTTTGACTCATCTGCCATCATTTTAAATGTCATTCAACTTTGAGTTGAATGAAATCAATTTTGAGGGTGAAATCCAGTCATTTCAATAGCAATTTGTGCAATTATGAGTTTCGTGTATGGAAATGTTACTCATGTTCAAGCACCAACAGACAACAGAACCAACAGAACGCTTTCTGTTGCAGAAATATTAGTAAAATTTCACTAAAGTGAAACGTGTATAGGCTGCTAACTCAAACGGAACTAGTTCACCCAAAAATCGAGTGACATTTTGAAAAAACTGTTGTAATGACAAACAACATTTGACCTCTACTTTCATTGTATGGACAAAATAAATTTTTCTTTCACAGAAGAAAGTAAAAACTTGAGGTTGAACAAATGATGACAAACTTTTTTTTTTTGGTGAATCATCCCTTAAAGTGACTGATTTAAACACATAGCAATTCCGCGCACCACACAAATTAGACTGAATGATCCAATTGATTTTGATGTTAGCATGTTGCTAAGCTAACAATACAGCACTGATAAGAACAAAAATTTATATCACACACAAATATTGAGTTTGAGTTGTAAATTTTTAATTAAATTGGACTATTTTTTACATTTTATTTATTTAATTAAATACTTTAAGGTAATTAAAGCTGCAGTCCGTAACTTTTTTTTGGTTAAAAATGATCCAAAATCAATTTTTGAGCAAGTACATAACCAGCCAGTGTTCTCCTTACCTTAGCCCGATTCACAACGGTAAGCTTGGAATAATGTTTTATAATAAGAGCGGTACTAGTGGGTTTGCAGCTGTTCGTCTTTGCGTCATTATGTCACATCTGTAAACAGAAAGGAAGGAGTCCCAGCTAGTATCTATATCATGTGAGGATGCTGCTTGTAGCGGATCATTTATAGCCTTTTCTCACAGCAGCTGAAATAATTAAACTTATCATTTTGATGGCGGATTGTAATCCAACTGGAGATTCACCCGTAGTCAAAAAGCAAAAGACTTCAGACTTCGGAGTGGCTACAGAAATTGAAATCTACAGGTAACGCTAATACACACTAAATATACATAGTCACGCAATGCCGATGTTGTTAACATTAACAATTTAAGAACAAAGTATAACAGTAATAATAATGCGCACGGTTTGACGTGATCCGAGCTAAGCGATCGTTAGATTTAATCATCATTGACAGCGCAATTTATTGTGGGCCTAATGCTTTTTTCCTCAGTTGGTCAGAACAAAAGTGGCAGACACGTTACTTACTTGTTCAGATGACATTTCCCGGTAAAAATTCTTGTTTTGGTCATACTTCCAAGACGTAGAATCTCTGATTCCGAAGTACAGTATCCACACCGGTGTGGTGACTGACAGCAAACATTAGATTCATCTACATGGAGCACGTAACGATAATAATTCTGCATATAACTGCAATTGCAGGTTTCAAACAGAGATGGCGACAAAGAAGCAAAACTTCCGGACTGCAGCTTAATAAATTACAAGCAGATTTACATTCAACATTTCTCTTGACTTGTCTGCCATCTTGAAAAAGCTTTTGCAAAATGCTTTACAACAGGATCTTACTTAAAAATGCTATCGATCCAGCTAACAAAAGTATGTTCTAAGAAAGTTTTGCTGACGTTCAAATGTATCGGTTTGAGAACATTATTAAAGACCAGATAACTTGGAACAAACATTCTATTGAAGTTACTGGAAGAATATTTGTTCATAACTTTGAGAGAACCTTGCCAGGACATTTGCCAAAGTTCTGAATGTTCAGTGTTAGCTGGGAAGGTTTTAAACAGAGCTATTGTGAATGCCTTAACAACAACAACAACAACAATAATAAGTAATTCTGAAACTGTCCACCCGAATCCAAGTGAGAAGACACAGCTTACACAATCTGGCTGTAAACTGAATATTTCCTATACATGTGACAGAAAATAGACACACGCTGAGGCGCAGACCCCGATGTGGTTTTTTCGTTCAATCAGACAGCCTCTGTGAGCACCTGGAGTCTGTGCTATTTTTACTGCTCCTGCCTAGAGCTACTTTGTTCTTCTGAATAGAGAAGGCAAGGTATTTTTATATCTCTCTCTTTCAATGCCCTGTAGCATTGACATTAGAATGATCAGTAATACAGTCAGAGGGGTGTGTTGTGTGACTCAGGCCTCTCTCTCTCTCTGTGTGTGTGTGCGTGCTTTAGGAATGAGGCCCACATGCAGGCGAACATGATCAATGGCAATGAACACTGTCCTGTATTTAAAAGTTTCACTTTGACTTGACGCAATGTGCGAAATTTCAATCATATGAGGCATTAAAGCAACCAGCCGTTTTAGTCGAAATGTATAACATGGTGTTCCTGGAACACTTGTTCAAGCTCCTGGAAATTTTCCATGTTCCGAAAGTCTTTTAATGCCTCTGCTTTTTCATCTCCCACTAGAGTGTCTGTTGTTGATCAGCTAATATGGTTTACTGCATGTGTCATAATGTGTGACCCACTAAATTAGCAGCACACAGCTGTGAGACTAGGAATTCTGACATTTACCACCATCATCATCATCAGCGTGGGGGCGGAGCTTATCAGGTGCCCTCAGTGCACAGATATTAGATTAGTGTGAAGGCTCTTTATGGCAAAGAGCCATGACATAAGAGTGTGTGCAGTCGTACATCAGTATATATTAAGAAATGCTTTAGTCAGCGAGGAATTTCTGTCAGGACTCCAGGAAGCACCTGCATCTGTGTCTAGTGCAAAAAACCTCATATGGGTTCCATTGTGATCCTACAACATACATACATCAGGAAGGCATTTTGTACACACACACTCATGCTGTGGACAGAATAATGATGAAAGAGAATGACTCACACAAGTAGAAGAAAATCTATGTACAGGAATGTTTTGTCAGGGCCTTCTAAAATGAGACAGACCCTAACATGGTACAATAACTTACCATGGTATTTTGGAAATACCACAATATTTAAATCATAATGATGACAGAGAAATTCATAATTTTGACTTTTTATCTCATAATTTTGATTTTATCTCAGTTTGTAATAATCTTGACTTTATCGGATAATTATGACTTAGTATGTCGTCATTTCAACTTTTTTGTCTCACAATTATGACTTAGTATGTCATAATTTAAACTATCTTATAATTCTGACATTTTTTCATAATGACAAAATGATGATTTAGCGTGTCATCATTTCAACTTTCTCATAATTTGTTCATTTTATGTAACAACTATGACAGTAAAATTGATGACAGTAACAAATTAGATTTTTTTAAATCTCATAATTATTATTGAATATTTCATGACATGACTATGTCATAATTTGGACTTATTATCTCATTTTTACAACTTTTTATGTCATATTTACCAAAAGATTTTTTTTTTCTTATGTGGCAGTAATGGGCTTCCATGGTGTTGTTATTATTAACAAAAACTATTAAAACTATTAATGATTATGTTTTCGTTAAATGAAATGAAGCTGAAATAAAATAAAAATATGATTATCGTTATCGATTATGCCAAACGAAATGTTGCTTTGGCAACTAACTGAAAAAAGTTAAAGTAGCCTACACTAAAATGACTGAAACTGAAATGCATATTAATACTAAATAGAAATATATATATATATATATATATATATATATATATATATATATAAAACACAGAAAATCCTGTTACAGGTAATTCAGACTCAACTGATCCTCCTAACACACATTGTAACATACAGTTACTCCTGATTTTCACCTTCCAGCCTTTATTTTGCCATTCATTTTCGAGTGTGAGGGAGAGCAGGCCGTGTGTTACCCCAACACACTGTGATGTCATCAGCCGAAGATTACACAGGGCCATATGGGTGACGGCCTGCCACAGTAATCCTCCAACTGCCTGCTCTTCCTGTCACACACAAACACACATACACACTCACTCTCTCCCTCACTCTCCTCGCTGTGGGATGCATTCTGGGAAATGTTGGGCCCTTTTACCAGTGAAAAGCATTACTCATAAGCTAATAAGAAAATATTTTGATTATGTTGGGTAATCTGATGCAGTGTACATGTACACGGTGAGTGAAAACAAAGGTCTGTTGTGTATTTCCTTGGCTGGTGGCGGAGGTGACGTATAATCGCATTAGTGGTTGTGGGATTATGAAGAACGGATATAGGACAGGTGGATAGAGTGAAGCAGAAGTTTATTACGTGCAACTTGCCATTCACCAGCCAAGAAAATGTTATTAGCTGTTTTGATATCTGTTTTGATACTTAATTTAGTATATAGGCCTACACACAAACTGGTAGAGATCAAATACGAATGCAATAAATTCCCAAAAAGGACTATAACGATAACTATAAAGTTTTAATAATCGTTCCAATGAGAATAGGAAAGTCCACACCACAACTATAACGATAACGACACAGAAGAATTGGAACAATTTTTTCCAGCTGATGAATGACAAAAACATTGACATCCAATCAGAAAACATTCAAGAGCTCAAGCGTTCAAAGTGACAGTCATTTATTACTCACCCTCATACCGTTCCACACCCGTAAGACCTTCGTTAATCTTCGGAACGCAAATTAAGATGTTTTAGTTGAAATCCTATGGCTCAGTGAGGCCTTCATAGGGAGCAATTTCCTCTCTCAAGATCCATTAATGTAAAAAACATATTTAAATCAGTTCATGTGAGTACAGTGGTTCAATATTAATATTATAAAGCGACAAGAATATTTTTGGTGCGCCAAAAAAATAAATAAAAAAATAACAACTTATATAGTGATGGCAGATTTCAAAACACTGCTTCAGGAAGCTTCGGAGCATAATGAATCAGCATGTCGAATCAGCGGTTCGAAGCGCCAAAGTCACGTGATTTCAGCAGTTTGACGGTTTGACACGCGATCCAAATCATGATTCAATACGCTGATTCATAACACTCCGAAGCTTCCTGAAGCAGTGTTTTGAAATTGGCCATCACTAAATAAGTCGTTATTTTGGTTTTTTTTGGCGCACCAAAAATATTCTCATCGCTTTATAATATTAATATTGAACCACTGTACTCACATGAACTGATTTAAACATGTTTTTAGTACCTTTATGGATCTTGAGAGAGGAAGTGTCATTGCTCCCTATGAAGGCCTCACGGAGCCATCGGATTTCAACAAAAATATCTTAATTTGTGTTCCGAAGATTAACGAAGGTCTTACGGGTGTGGAACGGCATGAGGGTGAGTAATAAATGACAGAATTTAAATTTTTGGGTGAACTAACCCTTTAAACAGAACGTGTGGATGCTAATATAGTTAAAAGGGCAATTCACACCAAAAATGGTTCTAATTCTATGAGAATAAGGGAAGTCCACACCACAACTAAAGACACAACAGAAGAAGATATCGGTGGAATCACTTTCAGAACGATTAATTCCCGGCTAATGAACTATAAAAACATTCACAGCTTATTAGCGTGAACGATAATAGCCTATGGTTAAAGGTATCTTTATAGTTATTCCGCAGGTCTTGATGTGAATTGGCGCATAAGCCCACATAGCCTACCTCATATTTTCAATTTTATTTAAAGGAAAATGGAATTACAAGAAAATGACACAATATGTGCAGTGCCGTGATGAACTGATGATTTAAATGTTCAGAATTCGCTTCTATCACACTTTCGAGGGCGGGTTTAGTCAACAGAATGTGGGCGCGCTCTCGTGTCGGTGTGTCCATATATGGTTCGTGACGTCAAACGCCGGAGGTTTCATTCATATAAAACCGATCCGACGGAATCCCCTTGGAGGAAATGTAGACTCAGGCACAGTACGCAGGGTTTAGTAGGCAACCTACACCCCTGAAACATTCACATCACTAATAACAGCAGTCCTCCACATTTCACTGTATCGCTTCAACATGAAGGTCTCAAGTATTGACTGCCGACGCCTGAGGAAGATCATACGGAAGGAGTGTGGAAGTTGTCTTATTGTGGACTGTAGACCGTACTTCTCCTTCTCCAGCTCTAGCATCAGAGGCTCCGTTAATGTGAACTTGAATTCAGTGGTGGTCCGGAGGTCCCGCGGAGGTCCGGTACCTCTACAGTTCGTTATTCCGGACGAGGAGGCTTTGTTTCGGCTCCGGGAGGGCAGCATCTCCGCGGTCGTGGCTCTGGATGACCGCACACCTCATTTACAAAAACTGAAAAAAGACAGTATTGCTCAGATAGTCATTAATACTTTGTCACACTTGGCGAGTAGCGCAAGCATCTTCTTCCTAAAAGGTGAGTGAAGAATGTTCGTTCGTTTTGTTTAAAGTTTTCTGTGTTCAAATAGCTCTCGTTTAATTTTTATGTACACTAGCCTACATTTAGACTGACGATGTCAGGACAAGGAAAACAAATCAGCCTAATAAAAATATTTTATAATTCTTAAAAATGCTCTGAATTGTACGGAAATAATTATACAAAAGAATTACATTTTAATAATGAAACTAATATATACATTTTGGATGATATATATAAATATTTATATATATATATATATATATATATATATATATATATATATATATATATATATATATATATATATATATACAAACAATTAAGAATCATGACTAATAGCTAAATAATTACATATAAATGTATTTATATAATAATATTATATATAATAAATAATAATGAAAGTGAATGTGAACTGAAATTATAATGATACATTTTTATTATATAGGCCTATATAACGCTTATAAATTTACATTGAAGTTTAACATTCACTTTTGTGCTGTTGAATTAATAGTTTTATTTAGTTTGACAGAGCACATCATGCTTTTGTCTGGTTTTCAAGAGATAAATTCTCGATGTGCGTCAAAGGACGAATGAGTCAGAGAGGGAAGAATGAGAACCAACACAGTAATATTTATAGCTATACCATACCATATTATTACTCCTTCCAATGATATGCATTCAAATGTACATTTTCAAATTGGCTTATAAATGTGCAGTTTAAACGAGGATATTTTGATGAAAGAAAAGAGCTCATGAACACTCTCCCTCTGTTGGTGGGATTTGCTTTTTGCCTCACACTCTGATCAGAATGAACTGCTACACGTGAAGCTGTTGATAAGGCGAACGACTCAACAATCCTTGATTTAAAAGACAACTCATAATAACACCACATTTCTCATTGCAGGAGGCTTTGAGAACTTCCATTCCCATTACCCCGAGCTTTGCACTGAAACCAAGTCTGTGGACCTGAGTGAAGACAAAAGTGAAAGAGTCGTCAGCAGTCACTGTGACAAATTGGGTTCTCACCACAAACCCGACTATGATCAGGTAAGAGAGAAGAAAGCAAGCTGTTGTTTCCTCATTTTAACCCACTTCCACCGAAACCACTTCCCCTTAACTGTGGGGGTTTCTGCAACAGCTCCCCCTCAAATATGAGTCAAAATACAGAGAACAGGCCATGTGGTCAATGATAATGCTCTGTGAAATATATGTGAGGCTAATATGGCTGTTGACAACCATCCATCTACACAAGAGCCCCCTTTAAAAGTGTTCAAAGACACCCAGCGGACCAGAAGGTCCTTTTATGTCTGACCTTTAGTCATGCTATTCAAACAGTGCCTGTACACCACCTGTTGGTCAGTCCGTTTTCCCTGAGAGTTTCGGTTCTGATATCTGTGTATTATTATTGTCATTCTTCAGGGACGGCCGGTGGAGATCTTGCCTTTCCTGTACCTGGGCAGTGCCTATCACGCCTGTAGACAGGACTATCTCAGTGACCTCCGCATAACAGCGCTGCTGAATGTCTCACGCAGGGACTCTCGGCCCGCCAAAGGACAGTTTGACTACAAATGGATCCCCGTGGAGGACAGTCACACAGCAGACATCAGCTCACACTTCCAGGAAGCCATAGATTTTATTGGTAAATATTGTGTATGTTCTATGAATATATATCATTTAATTTATTTATATATATATATATATATATATATATATATATACACACACACAAATGTCAGCATCTTTAATGTTATGTAAACTTCACATGTATGGCTAAAACCATTCCCAGAACTCAGCACTGTCCTATAGATAGGGCAGCTTATTTCAGGTCATTTAAAAATAAGACTTCTTCTGCCTTACTAACACATAATTTCCATAATCCGACTTGACTGCACCTTTATTTACACCTCCATGTTACTTGTGTTACTTCTGGAAAATGCAATTAATAGCAACTCCTACAGAAACAAATGAGAGGAAACATATACAGATAAAAAGGACATGTTACTGTGAGTCACGGGTTAGACTCCAACATCTTACGTATCATAGGCGTGGCCAGTGTGTCAGTGGATGAGTCGATGATTAGTGGTGTTAGGTGTGTGTGGAATACATGAATGGATTATCAGGTAAATGTGTTTACACAATGATTAGACAGTGTTTAAAGTTGGAATTAAATAGAATTTGCGATAGTCTTTTCTTCCTTATTGTGATACGAGTGAAATGGCTTCTCTAACAAGAAAAAATGTAGGACTGGACTTGATTTTGTCCATCAGTAATTGTTTGGATGGTTGTGGTTTGCTATTGGTGGATCTCATGTGAGTGACAGGTTGCCCCGCCCTCGCGCCAGTAAACACATCGTCAGAGAAGAGATGGCAATGCAAGAGGGAGGGAAAGTAATTTTGATTAAAGATTATGAGGGCACCAGAATAAAAAAAAAATAAAGTACACTTATAGATAATTCATAATAAATACTGTAATATTCCATAAAATAATAACAAGAATTGTCCATTTTGATTTCATGGGCAATTTATGGGCATCTATGGGTGATTCATGTCCAGGTTCACCATAATAATGTATAATATATTAAATGATATATAATATACTTAAATTGTACTTAAAATGGTAAAAAAAAAATATATATAATTATGTAATATGTATGCATAATAATAATGATAATGCCTTTGATTTATGCAAATTTGAATAAACAATCATTGTATTACAGTATTTTTTTACTGTATACTGTATTACAGCAATGCAAAACTAATAAGAATCGATTGTCGGGATGCATTACATTAATGAGTGAAATATTGGACACAATACAAAATATCTTAATTGTCCTAAAATAAAGCTCCCTGTGTGACCTGTATTCATATTTCAGTTCCTCCTGTGGAGCTTTAACCATGTCATCCTGTCATTCAAGAACACTGACTTATGTGTCCCACATTTCCGAGTATAGCAACATTTATTTTACATTTACCTGAATATAGACAATAATACTTAAGAGACCATGAGATAATTTGGTCTCTCGCAGGAAAGCTATAACATTAAAATGAAAGAATAATCCATCGAAAGCGTCGGCTAATGAGTGTGTGGTAATATTTAGGCGCATTAGCGAGTGTGATAGTCATTATGACGCCCACAGCTCGGCCCCGCTCTGCTCCAGATGGGCTTCAGGCGTGATTCACACCAGCAGGTTTTGTTTTAAAGAGACCAGCAGTGAAAGATCTCGCATAACATGCACAGCAATTCCCGGTGTGTGAGAGTGTGTGTATTATTGAGAGAGATAAGTCTGGAATCTGCTTAGCTGTATTAAATTAGAAAGCAATACGCAATCTAAGCTTTCCATAATGGTGCGAGTGTGTGAATATATGGATAAGACACAGAACCTTCAGGGTGGAAATGAAATTTATATGACGTTATGATAAAAAAGAGCCAGGGAGGAAATGAAATAGCCAAGCGATAATGGACAGAGTATATTCGTAGGATGATTTCCCCAAAAGTCTGAACATTTTTTGTTTTTGGCGCTTTCAAAACATTGCTTTGTTTGAGCATTCTGACCAGCCCATAGCAACACTGGCTTAACCAATGGCATACGTTTGAGGCGTGGCTATTTGTTTGAGTAACCAATGGCAGATGAGGGGCTTGATTTGGGAAACTTGTTTGAAAACAGTATTTGCTATTATTATTTAATTGCTATTGCTCTTATTATTTAATTTGGTGGAGCTATTTTTATTTATATTCCTTTCTTTTTTTTCCCATAAGCTCTTCTGGCTTTATAAATAAAGTCTGACTTGAAGCTTGATTTAAAAAAAGACAGCCAGTATTTTTAGTGACTCATATGCTGTTATTTCAAGAGCTTTTGTAATGAATTTTTTTCTTTTCTCTCCACAGAACGTGTGAAAGAAGAGGGAGGTAAAGTGCTGGTCCACTGCGAGGCTGGAATCTCTCGTTCTCCCACCATCTGCATGGCATACATCATGAAAACCCAACGGCTGCAGCTGGAGCAGGCTTTTGACGTCATCAGACAGCGGCGTGCCATCATCTCGCCCAATTTTAGTTTCATGGGTCAACTACTGCAGTTCGAGTCGGAGGTGGTTTCTTCCACGCCTCCATCTGTTACTCCTGCCGCTCAGGAGACACCCACCTTCTTTAGTGGTGACTTCAAACTCAAAACCGAGAACTTCAAATCCTCGGTTTTCACCTTCCCTACCTCCTTCCTGACACCAATGCCCATCCAACCATCGGTTCACCAGTTCAAACTGAGTCCAATAACTGCGCTGCCTTAAAAGGGCTGCCGACTCACTGCAGTCTCAGTGTACTTGAAAAATAAAGGACGGGCGAACAGAACAAAGCAATGGACTATCACAGGGAATAAAAATGTTTTCATATTTAAAAAAAAAAAAAAAAAAAAAATCATGGAAGACAGTGTTTGCTTTTTTGATTTTGTTTGCCTTAGAGAAAACCACTGCACAATGATTACACTGCAATACCTGCCTTAGCTCGATGATGTTCTGCCTATATCAACAGCCTAGCTGGGCAAATTAAATTATTTTTTTTAAACAGTTTCTTTTTTATGAATTGTGGATCTGTTAATAAACATTTTTACAGTGTAAATTTTGTTCATGGTGTCAGTTTACTATTAGTAGGTTTGATTTACATATTTAACAACATATATTTTACACGTTTTAAACACATTCTTCAGATATTCCCCCAAAACCAGTGCAGAAAGTCAACACTATTGTCACGAAAAGGACAATATACCACTCCATGCCATTGTCATTGACAGTTAGGCCTATAATACCCCTTTTCCACCAGCATGAACACTAGTTCAGAGATAGTGCTATTGCCTGTTCTGAGTTGGTTCGACTGGCGAGCCCTCTAAGGCTGGCCACACACTAGACGATTTTCAAATCTTAACTGATTTTAAAACTGTGGGAGACCACAGACATAAGGGTAGTTTCAACCAATTTTTAGCATTATAATGCTCCAAATGCACACACTAGAAGATTCGTCCGGACAGCGAGACCACACACCTGTCGATTGTAGTAACATTTTCACAGTGAGACAAGATCTCACAGAGACTTGCGAGATCAAACGTGACTTTAGAAGAAATGGAGGACGAGTGGTTCTTCTAGACAAGCAATGTTTTGGTGCTACTTACGAACCACTTTTCCCGGTTCAGAGCTGGTGCTTTGGGTGTCGAAAGACAAAAAACTATAGGCTCTGGCTCAGAACCAGCAATCAAACTGCCTTCGTGGTAAAGGGGTATTTATGTTTGCCCTCACAAATATATATATATATATATATATATATATATATATATATATATATATATATATATATATATATAAAGGAGTTTCAGGCCAAAGTAAAAAAGACACAACAGTGACCTCTGCTGTGTCAAATACTGCAGCAGTGTGTATATATATATATATATATATATATATATATATATATATATATATATATAGGGCTGTCAATCGATTAAAAATTTTAATCTAATTAATTACATACTCTGTGATTAATTAATCTAAATTAATCGCATACATAAGGTTTGCTGTGAACGTATTAAATATTTCAATTCAAATGAATCAATGCAGGGTTTTTCCTGGGTCAAAAACGGTCTTCGGTGGTGACAGACATGGTCATCCACACAAACAGTAAAAAGTGCCCTACCCACGTGATCTGCGAGCCCAATACTGACAATAAAGTACCCGTCACTCTCACTGTAATTCTTTCTTGCCCTCTTTGCAAAAAAAAAAAAAAAGTGATTTTATAGCTTTGTAAGAGAAGATGCTTTTTTGCTAAACCTGAAAAGTATTAAAAAGTAGCATTTAGAAGTTATATTAACTAAAAATATAATTTTCTACCATATACAATTGAATGCACCTAGTTAACAACAACTTGCTTTGTTCTGGTTTCACCTCACTCCAGTCTAAACTAACTGATTTTATAGGTAGGCCTAATTTACTACAGATTGACATTTAAATAACCTGAAAATACTGTGGATTATTAAGGCTAATTTTACTAACCACTCTTGCTAAATGGGGTAAGCACACTTATGTTCTCATTTCAGAGTTGTTCAAGTAAATGATTCATTATAGACCGTGTGGACAGATCAGTTGTTGTCATGATTCATTAAAATGATTTGTCAACACAGAAAACACTTGTGTACACTGGATAGGATTTTCTTTTTGTTTACTGAAAGTGTGGTTTATGTCAGCTGCACGTGCAGGGCGCCTGTCAGAGAAGATGAGGTGACGTTCTTTTGAGCACTGTTCACACCCAGCGGTTATTCAAGAAAAACATTCTCCGAATGCGCCTCGTGAAACATGGATTCGGTCTCACAGACTTTTAGCATTGTATCAGTTGATTTAGATTATTATGTGTGAGGTAGAGAGAGTGCAAAGACGGGGCTTACTTTGAAGACAGAGAGCTCGCACGCACGAGAACGGCTCCAGGTTCAAAGGTCAATACGGAATGAATTAATCTGCATTATTTTTTCTCAGATTAATTAATGTTATTTTGACAGCCCTAATATATATATATATATATATATATATATATATATATATATGTATATATATATATATATATATATATATATATATATATATATATATATATATATATATATATATATATATATATATATATATATATATATATATATATATATATATATATATATATATATATTATATATGTATATACATATATATATATATAATTCAATAAACAGTTGTTAACAAAATAAAACTAAATATACCTTTAGTGGAACATAAGCCCCTTTTTACACCACACAACACAAATTTATTTCAAAAACAGGACGCACACTTGCAGATTACACAAAGTCATGGCGCGCACAACTCTTTGAAAGTGCATTATAAACACATACTCTTCAACAAAGCTCATTTTCAATGAAGGCTTTTGTGACGCAATATTAAAATAAAAGAGCATTATTTGAAAAAAATAAAATAAAAAAAGACTTGTTGGGCTTCATGAAAGTTCCACACGCAGGCACACAAATCTGTTCACCAAATCTGACGGAATCCAGATGAGAAACATTGTAGGCTAATGCTAATTTCATGGGGATCAGGTGTGTATTATAAAATTTTAGTGCAGTAATCCAGAATAAATTACTTTATTTTCATATAGAGCAGCAGTTATGCAGGATAGGTTTAATGTGAAAGAAATATGTTGAATTATTTCCATGCACTCATGTGCAAATAGCAGTATATATTTTACTTTTCCCTATGGAAGCCCATTTCCGCCACATAGGGAATAAAAATCATGCTTTGGTAAAAAGCTATAATTTTGACATACTGTTACTTTCTCATAATTTTAAATCATAATTTCGACTTTTGTCATATTTTCGACTTTTCATCTCATATTATGATTTAAAATGTAATAATTCTGACTTTTTAATGCCATAATTTCAATTTAGTGTGACAATTTTTACTTTGAATTTTATAACTTCGACTTTTTTTGTCATATTTATGACTTATGTCATAATTATGATTTACCAAGCATGATGATTTGTTTCTTATGTGGCAGAAAAGGGCTCCCATACTTTTCTCTTGGTGAAATAAATAAAATGAAATTAAATAAAAAAAGGACTTAAAATAAACACGAAAAGCAGTTCAATGATTGGTATTGATCATGACATGCTCCACTCAAAAGCAGCTGTCTTGGCGCCCAATCTCTACCTCGATGGACTAAACTAACTTTACAGAAATAGGGGTAGCGCTACAGATGAGATAGATATGTGACCAACGTAAAGCAAGTAGTTGATTAAATATTCAACTATTACAAATATAATTAATTTGCCTTGATTATATCAAGTCCGTGCGACCCATTTACTGTTCCTTTAAACATTTGTTTTACGCAATAATTTACAGTTCCCCTAAAAAGTCAAGTGGACTCGTCCATTCGTCCCGCCTCTATCGCCATTTTGATTGTTATGTCTCATTCGTGAGGGGAGGGAAAATAAAATTTGATCGTTCAGAAGAGTAAATATCGGACAAATTTATCCAGTGTGCAGATATATTTATCTTCACCTAAGCCCTTCTTCTCTCTGAGGAGGAGGGTGTTTAATTCAGCTTTGTTCCGCGGGCTTCTGAGGAGAGTTTTGTGCATAAACCGACTCATAAACCGCCATGTACATTAAACAGGTAAGTGACTGAGATGCGACTCACGCGCTGCGTGTAAAATTATGATATATGTTGAATCATGATATTAACCTACTTATTTACATTTATAAATGTCAAATGTACATAAAAATACATTTTCCTAATTTTGAGCATGTTGGGTTGTAAGTTTTGCCGGCCGACTGCATGGCCTTCAATGAAGTTAGCATTAGCTTTAGCATTAGCTGTCAAACCCCCCAAACATTGCAATAACATATATTATGCCATATTTATATTAAACATCTCGTATTAAAAATTTACTTTTATTTGCTGCTGCCCATCAGATGTGAGCCAACTGCTAGTAGAAGATGGAGTTATTTCTTATGTAAATACTTGTACTCCATAACGTATTATGTAAGTGCTGTTGTACACAAACATATCTCTGTTTTTGTTTAGATTCCACTCTTACTTGAGAGCAGGCTTTACTTTCAGCATATTTGGATGTAAATTATTTTAATAGGCTGTATTACTATAACGCTATGTTGACTTATATTTAATATAATATTTTGTGAAATATGTCTTTCAGGTTATTATTCAGGGGTTTCGCAGCTACAGAGATCAGACTGTGGTTGACCCCTTCAGCTCCAAACACAATGTCATAGGTATGCTAAAATATAAAAAATATTTTTTAAAAGCTGAGTAAAATATAGGACAAGTTTATAAATTTTAAATTTCATAATTTTTTAATAAAATTTGATTCACTTTTCACAGTGGGAAGAAATGGATCTGGAAAGAGTAACTTCTTTTATGGTAAGTAAAAGTATTATTATTATTATTATTATTATTATTTGTTTTTAATAAAGTAATTTAATGCATCAAAACACTGGTGAATAGTTTGGAATGAGCACTTTTTTTCCACCATCAGCCATACAGTTTGTGCTCAGTGATGAGTTCAGTCATCTTCGACCAGAGCAACGTCTGGCTCTGCTTCACGTGAGTAATATTATGTTTTGTTTCAGTAATTTAAAAACTCATAAAAACACCTATGTGTGATAATTAGGGGTGTTGCAATGCCTCATTATATTGTGATATAAAAATGTGACAATATGTATCGTTAAGGTAAACGATATGTTTCGATAAAGAGTTGGTTTTATCCAAAACTCAGCTTCAGTTCACCCCAAATGTCATCATGTACTAACCCTCATGTCGTTTCAAACCTATAAGATTTTCATTCAACTTCCAAACACAAATGTAGATATTTTTTTTATAACACCTGAGAGATTTCTGTCTCTCCATTTAAAGTCCATTCTTCTAAAACTTAAAATATCCAAAAAATGTCATAAAGGCATCGTAAAAATAATCAATTGAGTGGTCTAATCCAAATCCAAGTCTTCTGAAGAGACACAATGGCTTTATATGATGAACAGATTTACAACGACGTGCATACTGTAGTAAACACGGACGTTCAAATGCTTGCGTGACGCGTGAAAACAACATGAGTGAGTAAAAGCAGAATTTAAATTTTTGGATGAACTAACCATTTACAGTTTGGGAATAGTCATTTTGACACGCTTTCTTGAGATTAGAACTATGATTGCATTGGCTATCTGAAGCACATACGCGCTGGAATGGCACTCCTCAAAATGAAAGCGCAAATATCATTTAAATCTTATCACATTTAGTAGGGCTGGATGATTATGACCTGAAATCAAAACCTCGATTAATTGAACATTTTACCTCGATTACGATTAATGAATGATTAATTTTTTTTTTATTTTTTTTTTTTTTGCCTTCCTAGTTCACTTACAAGGTTTGTACTGTAAATATTAGGGATGCACCGATATGATTTTTTTTGGGGTCGATACCGATTTTAACAAACACTTATTGGCCAATGATATTTGTCACTTCCTCTCTTATTTGAAATTTGATCATATTTTAAATAAGAAAAGTTCAAAAACACCTGCATTAAAATATACTAGCAGGTTTATTGCTGCATCATCAAATAATTTTTAATGAACATGGATTGGATCCCTTTAACATTCAGCAGGCCAACATAAATACAACAGAACAAAGATACATATGAAATAAACAGTGCTTTTTAGGTAGGTTTAATAGTTTTCAGGTACAGAAATAAAGTAAACAAATGTAAAATAGCACTGCATATTCTTCACTGTATAAATTATATACATATTAATCCTTATTTATTGTAACAGACTACTGTGATTAATGTTCTAATTTGTTTTTGTATACATTTTAGTACTTTTTGTAAGTTTAAATATGTATGAGATCTCCTTTACTAAGGCGGGACTCTTATTTTGACGGGTGTTCTCGTCTACGTACTGACAAGGAGAGCACGCAGTTCATCAGAGATATTTTGCAGGTTTAAAGTTTGTCAGTTTATTAAGCACCCCCCGAAAAGGCATAAGTTGTTAAATGTTATTTGTAATAAGTGTTTTGTGTAATTCGCTGTATGTTGATGATAATGCAGTGGAGAGAGAGAGAGTTTAATGCGCACTTCTTGTGCTCGTATTGTTTAGCTTTTGTGGTGATTTGTTTGGAGTGAAAATGGACGCAATAAAGTTAATAAAACATCAGTAAAGGTTTGGTCATCATTCAGATGGGGTCCACTACACTTATGAAAGTTACAAAAGTTATTAGTGTACAATCTTTTGTTATTTGATTATCATTAAAACACAGACAGCAGCGCTAGGATTATGCAACAGTCATTATACAGCTCAGTGCCTTCACGCAGTTAATTTATAAACCATCGGTTTTGTTTTATCTGCCTTTTTCCTCCTACATCTGATATGCTGATGGTTGTAAATTGAGCAAAAATCGGCCGATAATTATCGACGGCTGATACATCGGTGCATCCCTAGTAAATATGCTTGACTATTAAAGGTGGGATATTTTTTCCTATTGAAAGAGTGATCTGACATAACAGCTCACTTTCAGCAGTTATTTTATCTATGGTTCATAACATTTCTTACAGAATTCTGCTCGTTGTAAATCAGATAAAGATAAATTAGTACAGTACCAGTACGAGTGATTGCGTGTGTGAATTAGTCATACGGTCTCTCTATCAATTGTGAAGCTGTGGATTGTAAATAGTTCCTTCAAAAGTAGAAAAATATTTGCTATAATAACTTTTGAGTTTGTAAGCTACTTTAGTGATAAATCACAGGACAGCGCTGACAACTAGTGTCTGCATTCCTCTCTGTGCGCGCAATGTTCACGTTTTGTGCAGCTACTGTTTGTATGAGTGTTCATGCCACAATGCAGCTGCGCGAGCACGGTAGTTCAATATAATAATATAATTTGATCATCTAAATTGCTTGAATGTCCAAACTGGCAAACCTTAAAACACATACAACTGACGAAGTTTAGTGAAGACGCAAGGCTCACCGCTTGCGCACCATCTGTGTTTTGACTCGGCATTCACATGCGCGTTGACTGGACAGGGCGGAGTCACGGGGCTACACATGCGGTAGTATGTTTTTAAGTGGGAAGTATTAACAGGATTAAAAATCTGAAATAACTGACATGGGAAAATTACGTCGGTTAGAGGATCTGAATTTCGGTTTCGATTACTTTTCGATTAATCGTCCAGCCCTAATATTTAGTTTTAGTAGTATGATTATTCAAAGTGATATGTAGTATTTAGTAGTATGATTATTCGAATTCTGGTCCCCCGAAGCACAACCGCATTACACCTCAAAGCATTGCCTATTTGAGGCTATTGGCTCTGACGGTTAGAAGATATTTAAATACATGTTTATAATAATTTTATTTGATCAGTTATACAAGCCATATTTGTTCAGTGATAACTATGACTAAAACCCATAGGCTTGAGATTGTTACAGATACACAGGGTTTTCCTGCATAGAGAATTATGAGGCGGTCGTCTCTGTCAAATTTTGTGTCGTCTCCAGCTGTCGAGTGTTGACAACTCAGACAGGCAGTCACAACTCAGGTACTACTTTACCACGGTTCTTGTGAGTTCTGATAAAATAATAAAAATATTATTTTAATAATAATAAAGTAATAATAATAATAAGAAGAAGAATAAAAAATTCTTCTTTATTTTGGTTTAAAATATTGCGATAGTGTCGTGAGTTCAGTATCGTGATTTGTATCGAATCGTGACATAAGTGTATCGTTACACCCCTAATGATAATTGATCATTTTATTGATTACTGTTGTTTTGTTTTTTTTTGTTTTAGTTTAATACATTAAATAATTTTCACTAACCATGCTAAACCATGTACTTTCATGTAATTTTTAGGAAGGCACTGGTCCTCGAGTCATTTCAGCCTTTGTGGAAATTATATTCGACAACTCTGACAACAGGCTGCCGGTAAGAAATGTATCCTAAAGGCCCCGATATACTCATGGCAAAATTCTTTTTTGTTCTTTGATTAGGGGTAAAAAGAAAAGTGTTTAACATTTCCTGTACAGCATAGTTGTATATGTTCAAAAAAACTCCATGTTTTGCTGTGGACAAACAAGCAGACAGAAGGGTCAAGGCTGTAACCAAGTGGCAGAGGTGGGGCATCTTGATGGTAAATAATGTTGTGGATTGTTGGTGCTGGTATGACAACATACTCTCAGCCTGAACTTTTCCAAAGCCAGAATCTAACAATAAATCCTCGCTGAACACCTTGATTGTGGTGACCAAAGGGGAGGTAGTGCTGGCAAAGTCCTAATTCAGCTCGGCCACATGGAGGATTGAGTGGACAGATAGCTCGCTGGTGACACATCTGTAAAGGGAAATAAAAACAAAAAGTATTAAGTAAATTCCTTAGTTTTTAATCTTAAGTCTGACCTTTGATATTTTACATTATATTCATCTTCCTTAGTATGAGTTTGAATATATATATATATATATATATATATATATATATATATATATATATAATAAGCATAAGCATTTCTGTGAACACCAGTAAATCTTTCGGCCATAAAAATAATTTGAACTAAAAGCATGTATGCATTTATTACCTAATCCGTTAATTAATTAAATTTATTTATATTATTATAAAAGGATTTGATAATTGACTTAAACTTACCATTGTTCTAGGTTTGTGCCAGCTCAGTTCTCTTTCAGTACAGCTATGATCATGAGGAACTTCACTGAAGCTGCGGGTAGTGTGCTGTCTGGTATAGTAGTGTATTTTCTGGTATAGTAGTGTGTTGTCTATTACAGTAAAAATGGCTGGACTTCAGTGGCCTCCAGACGGTTGAAGGTCAAAATTACAGTTTCAGTGCAGCTTCAAAGGGTTTTAAACTATACCAGTAAAAACATACTAAAAACATTTTTAAATCGGTTCATGTGAGTACAGTGGTTCAATATTACTATTATAAAGCGACGAGAATATTTTTGGTGCGCCAAAAATAACGATTTATTTAGTGATGGCCGATTTTAGAATTGCAACTTCATTTTCCAATATAAAGCAGCTCGCCAGTGTGTGCATGTTTTTACTCGTGGATGTTCTACTTCGACCGACTAAACAGAAGAAATGGAAGGTAGAGCCTCAGAGCCCGGACCAATGGAATTTCAAAGGCGTTTAAAAGCCAGAGCAAACTTTTCTGTTACGAACTCCAAACATATGTCACACCAGTTTGTTCTTTGAAGAATACTTAAATGATGAGAAGTGCATTGAAATAAAGTCAGGTGAATAACATGACCACATTTCTCTTAGATCGATAAAGAGGAAGTGTCTCTGCGGCGTGTCATCGGAGCAAAGAAAGACCAGTACTTCTTGGACAAAAAGATGGTCACGTAAGTTTATTTCTCATAACACATCAGAGAAGCACAAGACTGCTAATGATTAGAGCTGTAGCTGAATGCATTGTGTTCTGTGCGTTTTAGTAAGAACGACGTGATGAACCTGTTGGAGAGTGCTGGTTTCTCCCGCAGTAACCCTTACTACATCGTCAAGCAGGGAAAGGTATGCTAGATACTCTTGACATGACAAATGTTTTTTGATGAGTTTTTACAGTTATTCATAATTTTATTTAAAGCTTGCTATTACTTAAGATGCAGCTGTAACATTATTTTCCAGCCCTCTTGGACTGTAGCAAACAACAGCATCTCTCATTAACATTAATGGTAGTTTACAAACAAGAATGTCACTCTTGGTAGGAAAGTGGTGCTAATGCTGCTTTTGTCATATTTATAAAAGATAGACACGCTAAACCGAGTCTTTCCGAAAAAAGCCGAGATCCTGGAGGCGTGTCTTCCATCAGTGCTGTGGGCGGAGCTAAAGAGTCATGAACGTGCGCAGCTTCTGCATAGAGATCGTCTGCTATCTGCGACTTCATTATAAATAAAAAGGGGACAAAAACTTTCGAGTTGTTTACATTATATGCACTTGCGTGCTGATTGCCAACAAAACACAGACATCTGATGCAACTTTACTCACCACCCGCCAAACTGGGACTTGTTTACAAAGTATTCATCACTGAATTCCCGGGAACAAACAAACATATGTGCACAACTCTGTTGCTGCCCCGGAATGTCGCATTTGAAGGCTGAATACTTCATCAAGGATGTCATATTTAAGAAAAGTAACCATAATAAAATTGACTGAAAATCATTGTGAGGTGTAAAATAGTGTAATTTCTTTCTTTGCAATCTAACGGTAAATTTTCTTAAATGAGACAGCCTCGATAATGTATGCAGCCTTCAAAGGGTGTAGCCCCTGCATTTGGGACACAGCCATTGTTGAAAAATCTCTTGGCTTCCGTATCCCTAACAAAACGCGTTGATGGGCGTGCTCTTTCTCTGGGTGGTGTGTGTGTGTGTGTGTGTGTGTGTGTGTGTGTGTGTGTGTGTGTGTGTGTGTGTGTGTGTGTGTGTGTGTGTGTGTGTGTGTGTGTGTGTGTGTACGCTTATCAGGGAGAAGTGCCTATACAAGGAATTCCGCTCTATTTTGACGTCATACAGGCCATACTTGAAAAAAAAAAAACTCTCTGAATTCTGTACCGACACCGGAAGTAGTGGATTAGGCACAGAAATACTCCATCATACGTCCATGTTTACTTTGGCTTTGGCCATGTTTAGCATGAGAATCAACTCTTTAACAGTGTAAATAAGTCAGAATGCATGAAATAGCATTACACCCCCTTTTTAAGAAACAGTAATCTAAACACGTTTAGTATTTGACTGATGCCGGTGATCATAAAAATAGCTTAATTTAACAAAGTTTACTCGCCTCCAATTCCATGTGTAGAGTGCAAAGTCCACGTTGCCTCTCTAACCAGAACCTCAACCGTATCCTGCGTGTTTTTTCTGTTTTTTTTTTTTTTTTTTTTTTTTTTTTTCCTGCACAAATGGAACTGCAGATAAATAACACCATCCATGTTCATTATGGTACAAGATCTCAAGCAGAGTCGAGTTATCGCAATATATGCCCATCGTGACTCGCCAATCGTGTAGCTGTGTCTGACTCTGACTCTGTCGTAAACGTTTGTGCTCTTCTCTGAATGTCAAAGTCTGCTCCAGTCAAAGGAACCAGTCTGTAAGTGTGTTCAGTTCAGTCTTAGAATGTTTCAGTGTTTCAGCTTGTTGTTAAAGGATTAGTTCACTTTGAAATGAAAATTAGCCCAAGATTTACTCACCCTCAAGCGATCCTAGGTGTATATGACTTTCTTCTTTGTGATGAGCACAGTCTGAGAAATATTAATAAATATCGTGACGCATCCGAGCTTTATAATGGCAATGATAGGGATCAGTGAAGATGAGCTGAAGAAAGTGCATCCATCCATCATAAACGTGTACTCCACACGGCTCGGGGGGGTTAATAAAGGCAAAGTGATGCATTTGTGTAAAAAAAAATAAAAAAATAAAAAAAATAAATAAATAAATAAAATAAAAATGAAGTAAAATATCTAACTTCCACCAGACCACCTTCCATATTGAAGTTATGAAGAAAGTGTAAACTGGCATCACGTCAGTTACACTTTTTCCGTAAGTTGAATAGGGAAGGCGTGGGACGTAGCATAAGCTTTGTTAACTGCAAGAGTTTTACACTTTCTTCGTATACTGAATACGGAAAGTTGTCTGGCGGAAGCTAGATTTTACTTCCTAAAAATTGAATTTTTTTTACACAAACACTTCGCTTCAGAAGGCCTTTATTAACCCCCCGGAGCCATGTGGAGTACACGTTTATGATGGATGGATGTGGATGGATGCACTGTCTTCAGCTTATACTCATTGATACCTATCATTGCCATTATAAAGCTCGGCTGCGTCAGGATATTTATTAATATTTCTCAGATTATGTTCATCAGAAAGAAGAAAGTCATATACACCTAGGATGGCTTGAGGGTGAGTAAAGCTTGGGCTAATTTTCATTTCAAAGTGAACTAATCTGTTAAGTGTGTCCCCAGCTTAAATGAATTTGCTCACTTTGTTATGCCCATTTCTTTGTCTCAAACATTAAAATAGATCAATCAGATGGCGACAGCACCGGACTCTCAGCGTCTGAAGCTGCTCAGAGAGGTGGCAGGCACCAGAGTCTATGATGAGCGCAAGGAGGAGAGTATCTCACTCATGAAGGAAACAGGTAGATCCTTCACTCAGATTTTTTTTTAATTTCAATGTATGATTAGAGTGAAAATGCAACTTATCATTTCCAATCTGTATTTCTCTGCTTATTCTAATAAAAGGCAAAATATTTGCAGTTGACCCCTTTTTATTTATTTTTTTTCTATGAAATCGTAGAGCTGCACGATTAATCGTTAAAAGATTGCAATCTTGATACAAACACCCACGCGATCTTATTCCTTAATGACAATTGCCTGGGGAAGACATCCTAATTGATAAAGGACTTAAAAATAAATGGCGCTGGTTGTGGATGGAAGAAATGGGAAGAGATGGCAAGTGTTTTGGTAGCTGGTGTTTGGTTGTGCTCGAGAAAGCTAATGTATGATGTATGAATTTATCCAGATTCGTGCAGCTCTAGTAGATAGTGCTCACACGGTGAACGTGTCTTTCCACTCTCACGGCCAAGGAGTAAACTTTGAAAGGAGGGAAATGAAGTAGACCTGGGGCTTTAAAGGTTCCATGTGGTTGTCTGTCAAAATAAAAGTTGGTTTAAAAGATGGTAGCCATAAATATTAGTATTGTATTTTTATAATTGTAATATAAAATTATATTATTTTTTCTTAAAGCTGCAGTCCGTAACTTTTTTGGCTTAGCTCAATTCACAACGGTAAGCTTTTAATAATGGTTTAAAATAAGAGCGACATGGTGGATTTCCACGGGAAATTAGAGCATGCAGCAGTTCTTCTTTGCGTCATTACGTCACGTCTGTAAACAGAAAAAAGGAGTCCAGGCAAGTCGGTTTTATCGTGTGAGGATGCTGCTTGTAGCGGATCATTTATAGTCTGTTCTCACAGCAGCTAAAATAATTAAACGTCAATCTGACACTGACAATCATCAGTGACAACTGGAGATTCACCCGTAGTCAAAAAGCAAAAGACTTTGGACTATGGAGTGGCTACAGGAATTGAAATCTACAGGTAACTCTAATACACACTAAATACACATAGCGTGCATCTCAGTCAGCTCCCTAGTTCAGTAGTCAGGGCACTGATCAGGGAATCGGCCACATTCATTTACATGATATACTGATCCGCGACCTAGGGAGCTGTTTGAGACGCAGGGATAGTCACGCAGTGCTGATGTTGTTAATGTTAACAATTTGAGAACTAAGTATAACAGTAATAATAATTTGCACGGTTTGGCGTGATCCAAGCTAAGCGTTCGTTAGATTTAATCATCATTGGCAGTGCGATTTATTGTAATGCTTTTTTTCTCAGTTGGTAAGAACAAAAGTGGCATAAATGTTACTTACTTGTTCAGCTGATATTTTCCAGTGAAAATTCTTATATTGGTCATACTTTCAAGACGTAGAATCTGTGATTCTGAAGTACAGTATCCACACCGGTATAGTGATTGACAGCAAACATTAGATTAATCTGCGCTGAGCTGTGCCGATGCACAACCCACGTAACGATAACTATTCCACATATGACTGCAATCGCATGTTTCAAACAGAGATGGCGACAAAGAGGAAAAATGGCAGACTGCAGCTTTAAATACTTTTTAAATTTTTTTTTTTTACAGTGAACTGTTAAAATAGTTATATTTCCTGTTTTGATTTAAGTAATGTTTATATTTTTATTTAGTAGTAATAATAATAATAATAATAATATATATATATATATATATATATATATATATATATATATATATATATATATATATATATATATATAATATGAAAATGTGTTGTCATTTCTGATCATTATGATGATGATCTTTTTAATTAATTACTAAAGCAGTGCAGAACACACTGCAGTAGATGCTTTACTCTTGGTGGTTTTTTTTATATAGTCAAAGGTTTGTGACGTGCAGTTCATTCTTGTGTGCAGAGGGAAAGCGAGAGAAGATTAATGAGCTGCTGAAGTATATCGAGGAGCGTCTGCACACTCTGGAGGATGAGAAAGAGGAACTGGCTCAGTACCAGAAATGGGACAAAATGAGGAGAGCTCTGGAGTACACAATCTACAACCAGGAGCTCAACGAGACCCGGGCAAAACTGGACGAGGTACACACACCAGTTCTTATCTGTCATCACCTTCTCAAGTCCAATTTGGTTGTGACAGTAAATAAATTAGTATTCAACACACTATAATGCTTTGTTGCTGATGTGTGATTAACATAGTAATTTATAGAAGGTGTGATTCCCTCCTCTAGTTGTCCAGTAAAAGAGAGACCTGTGGAGACAAATCTAGACAACTGCGAGATGCGCAACAAGATGCTCGAGACAAAGTGGAGGTAAACTGAGCTTCTCAGTGCATTAATCACTGATGTTTATTCATGTTTCTTGTTTTGCAACTACATGGTATCGTCCAGGCAACCGTCCTCAGCAGCCTAACACCGCGTCTACAATGGATATATGCAGCACGTCAAATTCCTGACAGTAAACAACAGATTCCCCGTTCTATTTCACGGTGTAACGTCAAGATGGTGCATGGAAATTTGCCACATTTTCTTAGGAAATGCAAAAAGTCTAGTAGATTACGATTTATTTTTACCTCCTTGTGCAGTCACACAACAAAAAATGTTTAATGGAAGAATTATTCAAAAAGAAACATCCTTTTTCCTTTAGATTAACATGTACCGATGAATCGAGCACAGTAAGACCAGGAACATTGATTGTAAATGGTGTCAATTTTGATTTCACATGAACTTTTCTTCCAATGTGTCGGCCTCACTAACTTAAAGTAATGCAATGTGAAGATTCACTAAAACGTGCTCTGAAAACTGCTTTCACACGTCATACAGCAGCTTACATCGGGTCATCTTATCTAACTTCTCTCTGTGTCTCTGTAGGAGACGGAACGTGTGGTGAGGGAGCTGAAGTCTCGAATCTCCGCCATGAAGGAGGAGAAAGAACAGCTGAGCGCCGAGCGACAGGAGCAGATCAAACAGAGGACCAAACTGGAACTCAAAGCCAAAGATCTGCAGGACGAGCTGGCAGGAAACAGCGAACAGAGGGTACGACTAGCAGACGCACACACGCAAACACATGCACGCGCTACAGGCACACATATGCACTCAACACACACATTTCGAAGAAGTGTTAGCTTAGAAAAGAGAAAATGTAATGTTTGGAAATATTTGCTTTTTGTTAAATACATTTTAAACTGAGTTTACAGTACCGTTAATTGAGAACTGTTTACTCCCGCTAGCATTCCCATGTGCGCTGCAGAGACACGGTGGATATTTTACAAAGAGCGCTGCAAGTTGCAAAGTCACAAGGCGGCACTGTTGCGCGTTCTACATTGTCGCGCAACAGCGCTTCAGGCTGCTTTAGAGTGATTTTCAATCAATGAATAGCGCACATTTATGCCAAGAGATTGCTAACGATGTCGAGTTCATGAATTATGATAATATATACTTTATGGCCTTTATATAATATGTTTTAGATGGTTGTAAGAATGCATATTTTATCACTCTCATCTGAAGGATCTGCCTGCAATAGTACAGACATTTCAAAATAAGAGTCCCGGTGTATTTCGGGCTTATTTATAATTAAGTCACACGCTAAGTTTTTTTTTTTTCTTCTGGGCATTATTGGTATTTTGGTTACACAATAAATTGTATTTAATATGATTTCCATTTAATTCACAGAAAATTATTGTACTCTCCCCCACAGGAAGAAAAGACTAAGAACTTTATTTAACATTTTACTAGTAAAATCTGTGTCCCATTTACTGAGAGAGACACTATATGACATGAGCTCTACCATTTTTAATGCTGTCATTTTGCATAATTTACAATGCATAATAATGCATAAAATTTAGGGCTGCCCTTGACTAAAGATTTTTCTAGTCAACCAGTAGTCGTTCATTTAAGCCATTAGTCGACTAATCGCGCATTTATATTAATAAGCCATAAATCATAATAATGAGCCTTTAATATTATGTGTACATAGTAGTGATCGACCGATATTGATTTTTTATAACCGATTTTCCACCCCGCTACCACCGCAAGTATATTTCAAACCTCTGGGAAGCACTGCATTACTCCAGTGTTAATGCCACATTGAATTGTTCAGTACAACATCCACGCTTCAATACATGCCTGTGAATTTTTTTTTTTTGTGCATTTTATTAATTTGCAAATAACCATTGGCGACCATACAAATTCATACATTATGACTAAAATATCCATGTTTTTTGCGTGTTCTGTGACCAGTAGCCTATCACATCATTTGTTGTGTTGATGTAATTAAATGAGATGCTGCGTGTGAAAGTTTCACTGAGTTAGAGGCGTCTTATATTTTGTGAATGGAAAAACAAATTGTGATAGTTCATTATGTGATTTATTTCAGAGTAAATTATCAATTATCAGAGCAGCTCTCAATCAATCATTAGCACACATTTGTCAACCGATTGCTTAATATGACCTAATGAATTTGTGTAAATTGACATCCCTACTGGCAACCATTCGCATGTGTTCTCTGCGGAGGTACCATGATCTGAAAATACCGACATACAGCAAAGCTGTATTGGAGTTCAGCAATCTCCATTTAAGGTATTCTGCTTAAATGAAAGTGTCATTCAGCCAGTCTGTGTTCTGTCATGGATCTTGACTGTATTGTTTGCGATAGTGGTTGCTGATTGTACTTAGGCAACCTCTGTATGTACGGTCTTTTTTTTTTTAACCATTATTTTAATAGAGAAACATTAATGCAACTTGGAATTATTGGAATTACTATTAGGAATTTCTCTGTTATACAGGGTATCCGCGGGGCATTAAAAAGCATTAAAAGTCATTAAATTTAAAAAGCATTAAATTTTATTCCTACAGGCATTAATTTTTTTTTAGATAGTTTTGAAGGAAAATAATACCATTTTATATTGAATATAGCCTTCATAATTAATAACTTTGATTTGCTGTCATAAAATATGTACATTGGTGTGATACACACGCAGAACCAGTTTGGTAATTGCCTCTGGCTGGTGCAAAATTGCCATAACACTGTTTTGGACAGCGGCGGGCTGGGACCTGGAGACGTAAGGTTGAATCAGTGTTGCCAACTTAGCGACTTTTCAGACTTTTTGTGACCTTTCTCCAAGAAAGCGCATTGTGACGAATATACTTGTTAACCTGATCTAGCTTCCGAGACTCCCCGGTACTGCCGCATGCGCACCTCTCTCTGCGTCTGCTTTGTTCAATGAGTGACTGAGAGGAGCAGCGCATTCAGTTGAGGATGTGCGCTCTGTCAGAGAACAAATAAAGTAGATACTATTGCTTCTAAATGGAGTGATCATTTTACATGTACATATAGCCAAAATCACTGCAACTTTCTTTATCTTATGTGTATGGTGATTTTGTCAGACAACGTCTCGATTATAAATCAGGATTTAGCACTGGTTTAACATGTCAGGGCTCGACACTAACGCTTGTCAAATAGTCCGGGTTAAGTGTATTTTTTGAAGGGGCAAGTGAAAGAGAATTTTACTTGGACCTGATTAAAACGTCAGTACAAAAAAAAAAAAAAAAGCGAGTGACTGATTTTTATTACATTTAGTGTAAGTGGCGGTATAATGTAGTGATAACAAGGTTGCGCTGTTGAGGCTCGTGCACCATCTCGAGGAGAAATGGAAACATGAGCGAAGCACACACAAAAAGAAGTTTTTATAACTTGATACAGGTAAGCAAAATCACACGACCAAGAATGTTGTTTTCCTAAATAGGCTACCATCACGATTAAAAACGTGACACTGATTTCATACAACAGTTCAGTTAACAAATAGTTCATATTAAGTAACTTACATTTTAGAAGGAACATTGACTGTTTTTGTTCTGTTTTTGTAGTTTGTTGTTTTTGTTCTAGCAGCAAAAAATAGTTTCAAACAAAGATCACAGCAGAACCATATCGCAACACTATCAGCAACCTTGTTTTCATTACTGAATGATTCAGTGTTTTGAATGAATCGGTTTATTTAATGCAGTTGTAACTTTTTTTTTTTTTTGTAAATTGTTAACAGATTGATAACAGCCCTTAGTGTCTTATTCTAGTTAAATTTATTGATCGAATTTAAAATGAAGAATTTAGATGAATCTTACATTTTACATGAATCGTACAAGAATCGTACGAGTGAATGAAAAGGCTTAATGTCGAGCCCTGTATGTAGTCCTAATGGGCCGTGTTTCAGTCACCATTTCATATTGTCTGACAACAAAAACAGAAAAATATATAGATGAAACAATTTTATTGGGAATTTGGCTGTATCAAAATATATTATGTGAGCAAAAAGGGTAGCACCAGAGAAGCAAACAAATGTTGGGCTGACACTTGTTCAACAATGACATGATGAATATTCTAATTGCCGTATGACGTTATATATATAATAATATATATTATTATTTTCTTTCACAGAAAAATAATTTGAGTTATATCGGCTCAATTACATAGATTAAAGTGAATTAACAAATTATAATTGAGAAATTATCCAGTAATGTAAATTATCACAGCCCTAGTTTAAAGAGCTACATTCGATAACATGCAGTTTTCTTTTTTACTTTCCTTGTTTGTGTGGAGTGCATATAAACACTCATATTTCTTCAAACAAATACCCACCTGCTGCTTGAAGTGGCTATTGCACAAATAAAGCGTACAACACAAACACACGGGTTTGATACACATTCTCACAAAGGCAAACACACGCATGTATACACACTGAGAGCCAGAGAGCTGCAGGAAGTGCTGGCAGGCACTAGTGAACAGAGGGTCCGCAGTGTCTCCGTCTGCGTCACTAACTACACATGCTCACTCCAGCCTGGGCTCACATCCAGACGCAAACACACACATAATGCTTGTGTATCCCTGTATGTGTGAAATACACACTTTTGGTCGTCCTTCCCACAGCCCAGCTTGGTTTATAGAGGGATTAGCCCCACCTGGCCAAGTGTGTGTGTTTTCCTATGAAGGAGAGGCAGAAATGCGTCATTTGCCCTTTGATTGGTGAATGTAGGTTTGCTCAAATGGAGATCCCCTTTGTTCTGCTCATGACGCTGTATCTACACACCTGTTTGTGTGCATTTCATTCTTCTCCATTTAAATATGAACACCTCCTCATGCATCTGCGCAAAATATATTTAGGCTTTCTATCAAAAGAGGCGATACTCATGAATTGTTTCTTGTGATTCAATACTGAATCCCCTCTCGCTTCCTGCCCAACAGAAACGGCTGCTCAAAGAACGTCAGAAGCTTCTGGAGAAGATTGAAGAAAAACAGAAGGAGCTGCAGGAAACGGAACCCAAATTTAACGCTGTGAAAGAAAAAGAGGAGCGAGGAATTGCCCGGTAAACTCTTGAAAAGACCCATAAAGTGGGGAGTGCTGTTTTCTTTCCTGTATTGACGTATTTCCTTTTGAAACAGGAAGTTGGGGTGGGACATATTAGGTGCGTTCTAATTTGCATATATATGCACTATTCTATGCCGTTTTGAAGTATGAATAGTGCGAGTGGTGCCTTCACGCTGAAAATGAAAGCGTTAGATTACCCAAAAGTAAAATTTCTGTCATTAATTACTCACCCTCATGTCGTTCCAAACAAATATTTTGATATAGATATTGCTGTTGAAATCCAAGAGGTTTTTTTTTTATCCCCAATAGAAAGCAACGTAATTACCATCATTCAGTGTCCAGAAAAGTAGCAAAGACATTGTTAAAATAGTCAACGTGACTACAGTGGTTCAAACGTAATGTTATGAAGCAACGAGAATGCTTTTTGTGTGCAAAAATAACTACTTTATTCAACAATTTCTTCTCTATACTCAGTCTCATACACAGTTGCCGCAGTGAACGGAGTTCAGCGCTTCCATGTTTACGTCTGAATGACGACTCAGTATTGGCCAGCTCCTGCGTCAGCATCACACGCTCATCTGAACAGCTTCGGCCAACACTGAGCCGGCTTTCAGACAGAAACACAGAAGCGCTGTGTTCACTGCGTCAACAACCCTAATGTACAGTATTAATTTTTATTTCTTCAAGTCTTAAAAAGGTCTAAAAAAAAAAAAAAAAAAGCCTTAAATTTGACTTTACAAAATATGCAGCAACACAGTTTTATTTCACAAAATGTCACATTAAGGAAGACTGATGCATTGCAAATGCTGTTTTTTATCTTTAACCAATAGTTGAAGTGTGATTTATTATGGATTAATTTGTTCGTGTTTTTTTCCAGACTGGCTCAAGCCACACAAGAACGAACAGACCTGTATGCCAAACAGGGCAGAGGCAGCCAATTCACCTCTAAAGAAGAGAGGGACAAATGGATCAAGAAAGAGTTGAAATCTCTGGATCAAGCCATCAATGACAAGAAACGGCAGATCGCCGCCATACACAAAGATCTGGAGGACACAGAGGCCAATAAAGAGAGAAACCTGGAACAGTACACTGTAAGACTCGTTAAAAGCTTGTTTTGGTATTGAACAGCAGGGGACAGAATTTTTTTTATTTTTTTTTACTTTTGCCAGTTTTGCAGATGGATTTGAATTTATAACATTTCTTCCCAAATTTGATTTCGGCCACAGAAACTGGACCAGGACTTGAATGAAGTGAAGACTCGAGTAGAGGAGTTGGATAAGAAGTACTATGAGGTGAAGAACCGAAAGGATGAACTTCAGAGCGAGAGAAAGTAAGAAACTCCTGTTCTTATTCCCAACGCATCATGGGAAAATGTCTTGCTTTGGCCCATTTTCCAGCATCCCACCCTTTCTTATTACCTGAACGAACCATTCCTCCCCTCACCTGGCATTTTAGTTATTAATAATCCACGAGCCATAGGTTTCACAGCACGATGAGGCTTGACGCATGGGCTATAGAATAGGGTCTCCTGCTGAACCCAGGCGTAGCGTTTTTGTGAGCCAGAGCTGATGGGTGTGTCTGTGTCCCTCCTCCTGCAGCTACCTGTGGAGGGAGGAGAACGCAGAACAGCAGGCGCTGGCAGCCAAACGAGAAGACCTGGAGAAGAAACAACAGCTACTGCGAGCAGCCACCGGAAAGGTTAGAAACCAAAACAGACATTGATGAAGGTTGCTGGTCTTGTCGTCTGTGTATTATTTTCATTTTTTTGTTATATAATATTTATTTATGATTATATAATATAATTATATATTATATGATAATATATAATTAATATATAAAAATCCCCAATAGGATTTTTTTTTTTTTTCTGATTAAAATTGCAATTACACAAAAACAAACTCTTGTCATTAATTGCTGTTTTTTTTTTGTAGGGCTGTACTATTTGGCCAATTTTTTTGAATAATATAGATCAGTATGACTAATAATAATATTTGTCATAATAAGTATAATATAAAAATAATTATAATTATTATATTATAAAATCAAATATTAAACAAAATAACAAGTATTACCATTGTAATATTTAACTGTAAAATAAACATGGAATAATACATTTTATTTTACATTATAACTGTAAATTACAATACTAATATTTATGTCATGCTTTTTTTTTTCAATGTCAGATGTTAAACCAAGCTTTCATTTTGCAGTTAAACCGCAGGGAGCCCTTAAAGCTTCTATTTTTTTGAAAACAGTCAGTTTAACCCGTTGACACACATAATCACGATGGTGTGATTAGAACGTTTAGTGCATCACGTGATCAACTGCTAAATTCAAATGTGCTTTTCGCTGAGCCAGAGACAGAAGCGCTCAGCGCTTGCCATATATCACGAATATGCAGTGTTTTTAACCACATATTGTTTATTTTAGGTTTCAGACATTTAAATACACATAAGTACTAACAAAACAATACATTTGAGAGTTTGCAAAATACAGAAGAATTTCCCACAGGAATGGGAAGATAGTTGATTCAGGCGCATGTTACATTCCCAAAAGCAACCTTTGCGATTTGATAATCGTGCTAAGCCATATCACAATTTCAGTTTTATTGCGATTAATTGTGCAACCCTACCTCAAAGTTCATTATATGTAACCAATATGTATATGTATTTCAAATCAAATGCCACCTACACCGGTTCACTGTGCATCAGCTGCACTGAACCATATCTGCTAAGCTCAACTTGGCTGCTGGATCGTTTCTCATGGACTGAGTCAGTCACTAATTATAGCAACCCTCCCACGTTACAAAAATATACATCAGTATAGATGAACTCAGATTTTCATAACTTTAGATCGTCATCTGGGCTTGAAATGAAAATATGAACTTGGACGTGCAATGTTTTACGTATTGTTTGCTTTTCCTCCAGGCTATCTTGAATGGTATTGACAGCATTAATAAAGTATTGGAACATTTCCGCCGGAAGGGCATCAACCAGCACGTCATCAACGGTTATCACGGCATCGTCATGAATAACTTTGAGTGCGAGCCTGCCTTCTACACCTGTGTGGAGGTGACTGCCGGCACCAGGTCAGATACACCATTTATTATTCGTGTTTCCTGCATGTGTCACTCAGAGTGTGTTGACTTTAATGGAGTTGTGTGTGTTGGTGTTTATTCAGGCTGTTTTACCACATTGTGGAAACGGATGAAGTGAGCACCAAGATTCTGATGGAGTTTAATAAGATGAACTTGCCTGGAGAGGTCACCTTCCTGCCTCTCAGCAAACTGGACGTCAGGGACACCGCTTACCCTGAGACTAACGTAAGCTTACCACATGTTCACCTACACCACTGACATGACATTTAAAATGGACCCTCTTTACTTACTCAGTGTCGGCATGAAATGAAATTTCAGTCTTGTTTTCTAAATGCATGTTATTTATCTTAATGTACGTGATTCATCCAATTTTTTTTTTTTTTAGCATTTTTTTGAATTTCTAATTTAATCAACTCAGCTTTTCTGATGAAGCAACAGACTTGTCTCTGTTGACGTATACAGGACTTCTCCAGTCATGTCCAGTCCTGTCCTAGAAATAATCTAATACTCCCCAGGAAAAAAAGTCTGGCTTCATTCTGGAATGTCCACTTTACTGTTTTATGGATGGACAGGACAGGACAGGACAGGACAGGACTTGGTTTTATTTTTATTTTTTTACATTATGGAAGTAAAAATGGTTGACTTTAAAAATGAAGCTTATTCATCTTCTATTATTTATTTAATTTTTTTCTATTAAAGTCCCCCTGAAATCAAAATTTAAGTTTTTTAACTTTTTAGTATTATTATGTTAGCCTTAAAGGGTTACTTCAGGATTTAGCATTAAGCTTTGTATTAGTAGAATACCACTAGTATTTTCGAATTACCTTGCTTTCCCCCTTCATATCAGCCCGAGATGAGAGATTTATGCATTTTTATTCTGTAAAAAAAGCCTCCGATGACGCAAAAATTGTCATTTTGCGTCATCGGAGGATTTTTTGGCCAGAGGCTTAAAACTACAGCCAGTAATAGCAGGTAGTTCCGCATTTTTTTACCACGCCCATACATAGGCTACATATGCGCGTTTGAGGTTACTCACGGACATAGATCAAAGATTTTATCAAAAGTGGGTGTCAATTACATTTTTAAGCTTACAGTAATTAACTTTATTTTGTCTGCACTACATCAGTGGTTCATCTTGCAAATTTATCGGTCTCTGCAGTCATCTCAACCAATACAGCAACAGGCTTTTGTGGTAACGTTAGCATAAATAGATAAATAGACTAACTCAGTTTTACAGAACAGTGGCTTTACTTTGATAACAGTCAACTTATATGCAGCTTATATGTAATTGTCTATCTAACATTACTTTGCTAAGTTTGCAGTTTTACTGCTACCTACAACACTACATATAGGCTACTGTGTTATCAGTCTAGTATCAGCGAGTCTTACCTCTAGGCGAATACGCTTAGTACCAGATGCCCAGGCTGTTCGTCCTCTGGGAAAGTGAATATCGATGGTATCGCGGTGTCCTTCAGAATGGTTCTCTTCATTGCAAGGATATTTGGTTCGTAGTCCTGGTGCTTGAAATGGAGACTACATATTCTGCGTTTTTTTTAGGTTTTCTATAATGGTGTCATCTCCAAACTTCGGGTGTTTGATAGCCCGCAGCCACTGTTTACATCGCTCCAAATCTTTAACTTAATCGGAAAATGATGGAAACTTACTTGTCCTTTCCTGGTTTTGGGTGTACATCCAGGTACAAAGCAATTTAGCACCATTTCGCTGTAAATGTATGAACTAACTCACGATTTATAGAATTAATATGTAACAAAGCAAGCCTAGTTGTTTGAATTTTCCTGGTAATGCCGCCTGTAACCGATAGGCGTGGTTTGGGTGTGGCCTCGCAAGGGCAGCAAAACAAGTGCATTCTGGGAGTTGTTGTCTTTCATCCACATTAGTCAAAAATACATTTTCTGCCTTTTCTCAGTCTAGAAAGCTCCAAATTCAAAAATAATTTCACATTTCTACTGCATAAATGACCAATTTTAAATACACATTCATCTTTCCAGGGGTGAAGTACCCCTTTAAGGTTATGAATAAGCTAGTGTGTTCCAAAACCATGACAAAATTCGCATTCAGGAGATATAAGCATTCAAAACTGACATTCTCACTTCCGCTAAAATGGATTGCGGTCATGATTTTAATGACATCACATTGCACTTGTCAACTTCTTGTCAGATCTTCAGATCTGAAGCCCCACCCCTCCTACACTATAAACAGACACTGAAGCTTTGCCTAAATTCGGTCACTTGTTCACACATTTAGTAGTTTCTACATGGTGAATGGCACAAAGTGCACTATATAGAGAATAGGGAACAATTCAGACAGTGTAAATATGCTTTCCATTGACGCAAATAAAGTCAGTTTGTCACGTTAGTTTCACATGAACCGCCGCAGCGTGAGAACAGTCTGCTCTGGTCCAGAGACATTATAGCACAGAGCGGATCATATGCGCAAGTCATTACAGACCACAAAACCTATTGGAACCATTTGATTTCTGCACAGAATGCTGTATTTTAAAGTGATATGGAGGAGATTAGAAGGAGAAACGGTTTGAGATTAGAAGGAAACTAAAGCTTTACCGAGCTCAGCGGCTCTGGCCAAGCTGTTATATAAATGAAACGCTATTGGCTATTTTAAAAAAGGGGTGGAGCTGTTCGATATCCCGTCCGGTCTTCCTGTTTCAGTTAAAATTACATCAACACACTGAATAATGCTGCACGTTCCAAGACACTTCAGTGGGCCTTTAAGTGGAAAATAACTTTTTTTTTGTAGGATGCAATCCCCATGATCAGCAAGCTTCGTTACAGTCCAAACTTCGACAAGGCCTTCAAACACGTGTTTGGGAAGACACTGATCTGCCGCAGTATGGAAGTGTCCACTCAGCTGGCTCGAGCTTTTACCATGGACTGCATCACTCTGGAGGGTAAACAAATGCTTTCCTATATGTCGTTTTTTATTATTCAAATGATTTCTGAGCCCTTGTCATTGAGTTGTTTTCGTATGTGTAACAGGTGATCAGGTGAGTCATCGTGGTGCTCTGACTGGTGGCTACTACGACACACGTAAGTCCCGTCTGGAACTGCAGAAGGACATGAGGAAGGCCGAGGAGGAGCTTGGAGAACTGGAGGCCAAACTCAATGAGAATCTGCGTAGAAACATTGAACATATCCTCCTCATATACACCTCACACAAAAGGTTACTTATGTTGGAGTGGCTTGAAATCAAAAAGATTGTAAAGTCCTACTTGTGTGTGTCTTGGCCAGTAGAGCATGCTGGTGTAATCGGCCTAGATGACACAAGGTCACAGAGGATCACTGAATGAGTCAGCCAGTCATTAATGTGTATGTGGTCATGTGTTAGCTGCGCACATGGTGTTATATTAGGAATAGAGGTTGAGAGAATGTGTAACTGGATTGAAGGATGTGATTCTCAAGGCCTTGAGTGATATTCATTTAAAGCTAGTTTGAGTACTTGAGATATATATATATATATATATATATATATATATATATATATATATATATATATATATATATATATATATATATATATATATATATATATATATATATATAATATTCATTCAATCAATCAATGACTCAAACTAGCTTTAAATGAATATCACTTGATACAATTATTATAATAATAGAATACAAAAATAAAAGTAAATTCAAAATATTAATAAATAATATAATGGTTTATAAATAATACTAAAATAACAGTCAAGAAGCAGATTAGCTCAAATGATGCAGCTTTTCAGGATTAAACTGGATCATAAGTTCTTGTGCTCCTTAACTCAGTTTTTCACGTATCAATAATGAAATTGACCAGCTGATGAATCAAATGCAGCAAATTGAGACCCAGCAGAGGAAGTTCAAGGCATCCAGAGACAGTATACTGTCTGAGATGAAAATGCTGAAGGAGAAGAGACAGCAGTCAGAAAAAACCTTCATGCCTAAGGTAACGCATACTACTATATATATATTTTTTTTCAAGTGCTAATATTATAACTACCATTATTTCTCTACCAGATCTTTAATTTTATTTCACTCTACTGTAACCCCCAGCAACGCAGTCTTCAGAGTCTTGAGGCCAGTCTACACGCCATGGAGAGCACGCGGGAGTCTCTCAAGGCAGAGCTGGGAACGGACCTGCTATCTCAGCTCAGTTTAGAAGACCAACGCAGAGTGGACGACCTCAATGACGAGATCAGGCAGCTGCAACAGGTTGGGCTGCTTGATTTAAAGTCATGAACAATTATTTTGGACAATTACGTATTGACTTTGGAAACATTGTGAATTTATTAAATTGTTAAAAAAAAACACACACATACACATTTTATATATATAATTTTATATATATATATCATATATATATATATATATATATATATATATATATATATATATATATATATATATATATATATATATATATATATATATATATATATATATATATATATATATATATATATATATAATTGTGAGAAAATTGCAATTTTAACCACGGCACCGGGACGTGTGAGGAGTCGCCTGTCAATTGTGTCATACCTGTGTTACTCTCGGTTTCCGGTTTTATTTTGTAGAAACCATGGAAACACCAAAGACACTTTAATATTTACACGTTTAATAGACAAGGGAACAACTGTTTTGATATATTTATAGACAGAAAACGAATTGTTGTTATATAGCTCAACACGTTTAGTCTAATTGTTTAAATCAATTTTCTTGATTTTTTTTGCGAGTGCCATGCTTTAACAAGCCTCAGAGAAAAACACTATTTTGTGAAGTAGCTAACATAGCATAATCAGATGCAGCTTTATTTTTATTAACAGTAATAAATAATTTTCTTCATTAAACAATACGTTTTTAAATTAATTGCATGCCATTTATCAACACAAGCCATCCAGCATTTAATATGATTGTCTAAAATCGATTTATCTTACTGCAGTGTGTAACAGTGTCTCACATCAGCCGCCGAGCGAACGCACAGAGTAACGTTATAACATTTTGAACAATGTCAAATGTATCTAATAATAAACAGAGCTACGTTACCTCATACTCATGACCGGAAAAGCGGAAGTGGCGCCGGCGACTGTCATATGTGGTATATCAAGTTTGTACAATATATCAATATATATTTTATATATACGATATGGAATGAGGCAAATACCATTTATATCGATATACAGTAGTTTGATACGAGCGCATCTGAAAAATAGCAGAAGACGCAGAGTGCTGCCTCGGGTAAAATGCATAATACAATTTGTCCTAAACATGAGACATGCTTAATGTTAAGGGATTTACAGTAACGCGTAAGATATAGTTAACACGTTTATTTTAAAGCTGCTTACCCCGACAGATACATGTGCTGACAGATACTTGCGCTGTTTAATGCTAATGTGTTTGTTGTTTTCCTCAGTGTGTAACTTATATTTCACAGGAATATTCTCCATCTGTAAATGTTAGAAAGTTATGCAAATGTTTCCATTTTGCTGGCAGGAGTGGACAAGCCTTATGCAAGCGAGTTAATTTCGCTAAACTTCACACTTCAGTGAATGAGCGCCATCGTGCGCATGCGTGTCAAACAGAAGGAGCACAATAGAATAGAAGCAGCATAATTCTGACTAAAATTTATGTTTTGCTAAAATATTTAAGCAATAAATGTAGGTTTAAAATTCTTCATATGGCACAAGTAAGTGTATTTTTGTGAAGACAGTAACTGTAAATTGACTGTTGTAATGTGGAAATCAAAATAGCCTAATATAACTAGTATGTGCTTTTGTTTTTATTTATTTTCATTTTTAGTTTAGGGAATTTAACTTCTGCTTTAAAAAGCATTATTTTTATTTTTAGATTGTAATGTTACAATGTTAGAATGTAATGTGATTTGACCTTTTTTGCACATATATAGCATAGACTGGTTACATTCACTATATTTGTTTTCATAGCCTTTAATATGAACATTGTTTGTAGGACAACATTGGGCAGGATGTGAAATAAGTATAAAAATATATATATATATTTTTTTCTAAATCCAAATAGATAAATGTAGCTAATACTGAGATATATACTGTATATTGCCATTCAGCCAAAAAATAGAGCTATAATTCTTTGGCCATATCACCCATGTGTGATGAGTCCATACAGTGGCTGTAATCTCATCTGAGAACTGTTAGTCAGTCTGATGCTCTGTTAGATGTGTGCGAGAATAAGCGCTGAAGCCTGAGGCCACATCTGCAGCTCTTTACCACCTCCAGCCTGACACACGACACACATGGCAGACAATTAAAAAGCTACTTTAAATGTTGTATAACCGGCCCACATCATTAGCCTTTGTTATTTTTGCCCTCAATTTGGTTTGCTGATTTGTCTGCTTTTGTATTCTCAGAGTGGCTTAGCCTTTAAGCATATGCATATCATTTTCATTTATTCTTTTAGATGAACATTCACGTGGCCAAAAGCCAAATCTTCTGTTTTTTTTTTTTTTTTTGTCTAAATTGACTTTTAAATGATTAAAACCAAACATGTGGCTTTTGGCCCTTCAGTTTGGGGTCATTTAGTTTCATGTGTGCCATGTTTTTGCTATAGGACAACAGACAGCTGCTGAATGAGAGAATTAAGTTGGAGGGAATCATGACCAGAGTGGAGACGTACCTCAACGAGAACCTGCGCAAACGTCTCGACCAAGTCGAGCAGGTGAATATAGCAGTTTTCCTTTTTGGCAGTATAACATGTATGAAATACAATGCCATGTAGTGCACTAAAAAGTGTGTTTGTGTAGGAATTGAATGAACTGAGAGAAACTGAAGGAGGAACCGTCCTCACTGCGACAACGTCAGAGTTGGATGGCATTAATAAACGCATAAAAGACACTCTGGCTCGCTCTGAGGGTGAGTAAAGACTAAAATCATTGTTTATTTGTTTTTTAGGTGCTCCATGTCTCAGAACTTTTGTTCCATTTTGTTCACTCATTTTTCAGATTTGGACTCCCTCATTGATAAGACAGAGGTGGAAATAAAGGATCATCAGAAGAGTATGGAGCGCTGGAAGAACATTGAGAAGGAGCAGAACGAAGCCATCAACCATGACACTAAGGAGCTGGAGAAGATGACTAACAGACAGGGCATGTTACTAAAGAAGAAAGAAGAATGCATGAAGAAGATCCGAGAGCTGGGCTCCTTGCCGCAGGAGGCCTTTGAGAAGTACCAAACGCTCACACTCAAACAGGTACACAGCTGTTACGGAAAACTGGAGCTTGTTTTTGTTGTTTTTGTTTTTTGTTTTTTTTTAACCCTGAAATGCAAAGTTTTTTCCCCTGTAGTCAAAAGTTCATGGTCAAGTTACTAAAAATTGTCCATATAATTTCCACTGACTCATTAAGAGTGTAACTGTATTTTCCTCCTTGTTGCAAATGAGGTCATAAACGAGTATTATGTAATCGTATGAAGACCACGATTTGTCCGGATGCCCTTGAAGAAGCCTCTTACCACCTTCTCGGCTCATGTCTGGCTTTAGTTTTTCCTCTCATCCCCCTACAGTCTCGTAGCTCTCTCCCACCTGTCTCATATTCTTTCTCTTAGTTGATCTTCCTCCTCCCTCTCCACCTCTCCAGTCAGGGGCTCTATTGTGTGTCAGCCCTCCTACACAGAGGTGACTCATTCTTTAGTACCCCATGCTTGCGCTCTTGTTTTTTCACCCTCTCTTGGTGAACTTGAGTGTGTGGAGTTGAGGAGGGAGGTTGAATCATGCCATCTCTGTCCATTTCTTTAGCTATCTTCTGGAATCTTTTCTTGCAGGTTCAGAAGTGGTAATTATGGCATAACGTAGTGTTGTCATGATACCAAAATTTTGACTTCGATACGATACCCAACTTAAATATCACGATACCGATACTTAAACGATACTATGGCAAAAACCTAAAACAGCAGGAATATAAAAATAACATATGATAAAAATAAATAAATAAATAAATAACATATGACAGAACTTCTTTCTTCACCAGTGTGCAGGCTGATAATTCTGGATGCCATGAAGTTAGAGTTAGACTTAATATAATTTTTAATGTTTATTGTTTTCATGCTCAATAAAATTGTAAATGATTTGCTGTTATGCTTTTTTTATACATTTAGGTGTTTTTATTGTAAAAATTATATTACTGTAAATAATTAGAGCAATGTTATTAAAGCATACATTGGTTTAAAATAACTGTATATACCCTTCACATATTTATGTATTTTTAAATTAATTTTATTTTTGCAACCAGATATCACTTATTAAACTTAGACTCAATAATACACCTCTTTGCGGAGTTCTGCTTGCACGAGTAAAATAAATAAAAAAACACTAATTTAATGTTTGAGAGCATAAACATAATGCTGGTACCACACTAACCTGTCGCTCTTTAAATTCTTTGTTCAAATCGGGATGTTTGACGGCAAGATGCTTTTGACTCCCTTCGCTTGCGTTATTTTGTAACATCTTTTGCACTCGGGCTTTGTGGTGTCCGTGGGCTTGCCCTGACTGTCGGCAATGTAAGTAAAATAATGCCATATTTCGCTTCGTGCATCTGCTTTCTCAACAATTTGTGGACGGTCTGCAAGAGCACCTGTATTTGCAACCATACCTCTCGTTTTGTCACTATAAAAGCCGTTGCGCAGTTGAGAGGAATAAACGCACTCAGTTTGCCTTAGAAGCAGCGTGCTGCACGCACACTGCCCCCTGCTGTCGCACATTAGGAAATACAGCTGGCACTCAATGTACCGGTACTAATAAAATGAAGAACCTGACCGTTTTTAAAAGCAGGGTATCGCGATACCTTTTTAGTACCGGTATATCGTGCAACACTAGCATAACGTTTATTCAAGTGATTTTGTTCTGGACAAAATGTACACATTTTGTCACTTTCAAGATGATTTTTAATTAGGAGCTGATCCCAATCTGTGTTCACATTTGTTACTGTTCTATTCTACTAAGCCCCTAAGGCAGGGCTGGCCAACTCCAACTCTGGCCCTCGAAATCCACTTTCCTGCAGAGTTTAGCTCCAACCCTAATCAAACACACTAATCAAGCTAATTAAAGTCTTTAGGATTACTTGAAAGCTGCAGTCTTGCGTGTTTGTTCAGGTTTGGAGCTAAAAAAAAAAACTGCAGAAAAGTGGATCTTGAGGGCCAGAGTTGCCCAGCCCTAAGGGGGACATGGTGATTGAAAAGATAAGAGATGGAGAGAGGTTTTGTTCTCTCGCAAAAATTTGCATCCTCTCACAAAATTTTTCCATTTGCTTGCAATGTTCTTGTTCCATTGAGAAACTTAGTTTAGAAAGTTTAAGGTCTTGAGAAACTTTGCATTCACACTCAATTTTCACGTTCCTTCAAGAAACTTTGCATTCCCTCTCTCATTGTTTCCATTTGCAAATTGTTTACATTCCCTTAAAAAGTACATTTGCTCGCAAAGAACGCATCTTTTGTTCGGTGAACGGAAAGAATTGAAATAGAATTTTTCCTTCCATCTCATATTCTTTTCCATCACCATGTCCCATTGACACTATTTCATTTGTTATGTGTTGTGTAATGATTTTGTGTGTGTCTGTGTAGTTGTTCAGGAAGCTGGAGCAGTGTAACACAGAGCTGAAAAAGTACAGCCACGTGAATAAAAAAGCCCTGGACCAGTTTGTCAATTTCTCAGAGCAGAAAGAGAAGTTGATTAAGAGACAGGACGAGCTGGACAGAGGATACAAATCCATCATGGAGCTCATGAACGTCCTGGAGCTGCGCAAATATGAGGCGATCCAGCTCACCTTCAAACAGGTACGACCATCAGTAAAGAAATGTTTACATTTCAATTATTTTTTTAGTTTTATTTATTAAAAAATATAAATGACAAACAATGTAGCACTCTCAGATTTCAGTTCTTGAAATCAAATGAAATGAAATGAAAACCAAAAATTTTGCTGTCCCTGACATATGTGACCAGTGCTGGCAAAATGAGTCTGCATGCGCAAATTTTCAAAAATGAGTTTGGTTTTGTTTTGTTTTTCACATTCTCCATTAAAAGACCTTCAAAATTATATATGGTTTGTTGGAATCTGACAAAAAATGACTACACCCATTTGAAAAGTTAAAGTTTTCTGAAGATTCCAAAGCAAAATCACCTAGCAACGTTGCATCTTTTCCTCCAGTTGTTTTCCTAATGATAATTACTATACAAATTTTTTTTATCTTTTGTTATTAAAAATAGGAACAAAGATACAAATAACAGTAGTGCAGTCAAGAGCAGCAAACGATTCCTTTTCTTTTATTGTTCGATTAACATTGAGACAGACCTATATTAAGACCTACAGTAATGCACGGATCTAATATAATGTTACACATCAGATTTTTTTGCCTCCAACCGTTAACCATATGTTCATTTAATTTACTCAACAAGACAGGTATTTAGCAAAACCGTAATTCTGTGTATGTGGAGATGGAGAGACGCGTCTTATGCACGTGCTTTGGAAAAATCAGTCAGCGTGATCGTTTCACATATTTAAATTGGCAAGGCTTAACCCTCTAGTTCTCCTCACATGGCGGTCAAAAATTATTATTTATTACAAAACATGTTTTACTCTAAAACTGAGAAAATCAAAGCCATAAAATATCTAAAAAATTAGCTTTCAGTAAGATTTTGTTTGTGCACAATGATTGTTTTGATTGAATCATGTCCATGATTTCTTTTGGTGTGTGTTCACATAGCTAGTGCCAAAACCTTTATCAACTTTCGTACCATTTTGATGAAGTAAAAAAATTCTAAAAAGCCAAAACGTAAAATGTTTTGGTCAAAAATGACTAATGAGCACAGGAGGGTTAAAAAGACGTGCAAATGATAAACTTCCATGAAGACTCCCACCACAGTCAGCACAAAAAACAATCTGTATCCTGTTTAATATTCTGCTTTGTCTCCCGGCAGGTGTCTAAGAATTTCAGCGAGGTATTTCAGAAGCTGGTGCCCGGTGGTAAAGCCACTCTGGTGATGAAGAAGGGAGACACTGAGGGTGGACAGTCTCAGGACGAGGGCGAGGGAGCAGACAGCGAGAGGGGATCTTCCTCTCAGAGCAGTGTGCCGAGTGTAGACCAGTTCACTGGTGTGGGAATCAGGGTAAGGATGAAGAGTCAAATGTTTGTGTGCTTTATGTATGTGCAGTTATTACTTGCTCAAACTTGACAAATCATGTTTTTGTGTGTGTGTACGTCAGGTGTCATTCACAGGTAAACAGGGAGAGATGCGAGAGATGCAGCAGCTCTCTGGAGGTCAGAAGTCTCTGGTTGCTCTGGCTCTCATCTTTGCCATCCAGAAATGCGACCCTGCTCCTTTCTACCTGTTTGATGAAATCGACCAGGCTCTGGATGCCCAGCACAGAAAAGCAGTGTCAGGTACCATCAGCCAATGCATAGTTGACATTAGAGATGCACCGAAATTTCAGTCCTGAAAGTTCAAAAGAGGATAAAAAGCAGGAAATCTGGCCCAAAAATAAACAACTACATCAAAAGAAGTTATCTGGTTTTAATAAAAGTGTATATATGTTTTGTTTTTTTTCTTTAATTCTGCCACAGTTTTTTCTTTTCACTACAAACAAACTGGTTTTGGAAGGTTACAAGCTTCTGTTTGGAGTGAATTAGAAGTGGTTTTGCAGTGCATCAATGCTTTTTGGATTGCTGTCTTGCAGACATGATTGTGGAGCTGGCTGGACATGCTCAGTTCATCACCACGACCTTCAGACCTGAGCTTCTGGAGTCAGCCGATAAGTTCTACGGCGTCAAATTCAGAAACAAGGTAACAGGCATCAACCACCTTATATATATGTATAGTAATTAGCAAATGAGTCTTGTGCATAGAAAATGAGCTTTAAACGGAAGTCTTGTCAAGTTGAAGCTGCACAGATGAGGTCCCCAGGCTTACTATCGGTGTGTGTGTATGTGTGTTTGTTAGGTGAGTCACATCGATGTGATCTCAGCAGAGCAGGCGAAGGACTTTGTGGAGGACGACACCACTCACGGCTGAGACACAAAACACCGCCATCACTCATTTTCCTTGTTTCTCACCTCTATTTCAACTGGTGTGTTTCCTTTTTAAAATCCCAGTTGGAATGAATGAAAAGCAAAAATTTGCTTTTCTTAATGTGCTTGGATTTGGAACAGGATGACTAATTGTTGACTAATTGTTGTTTTACAATTTTATATTTTCTTTCCTCTTTGTTGATTCTCGTATTTCAAGGATAAAACACTGAACATTTTTTTGATTATTTGATAATGTGCTGCGCTTCACACTTGCTTCAGCCCGGGTTATTTAAAAATGAGGAAGATCAGTCACTCATTTTCAGAGTTAAGCATCAGTAAGGGAACAAATGTAGTATGCTGAGACTGAATACACAGGTAGGTGTATGTTAAAGTGCTGCGGTTTGCAGTCTGCCGTTTGGCCCCAGTTCTCTCTTCCTCTCTACTAATAAACCAGCATGAGTTGTTCCATCATACTTGCCTTTTTAAGTGATATATGAAAACGGCTCATTTTGTAGTTTTTCCGAATGAGCCTAAATGTTTTTTGTTTTTTTATCATTGTTTTGTTGATGTTTCATTTATTCTTTAGGTCATTGTGATTTATAGTCATGTGTTTTCTGTAGGGCTGAAACGATTAGTCGACATTATCGACAACGTCGACAATAAAAAATTGTCGACAAATATTTTTGTTGTCGAATAGTCTCTTGATCTCATACGACCTATTTGAAGGGCCTGCAATAACGCGGTGTAACCAGTGGGGCGCTGTAGCGCAATACTGTAATGCAGCCCTCCGGGATCCAATCCAATAAAAGAAGTCAGCGCTTTGGAGAGCATAGTGCAAACGAAGTCGAACCCGTGAAATGTGGGAGATTAACATAGCATAAACATAACAAACATAACGTTTAGCATAACTACAGAATACTGTCATGCAGGGCCACCAACTCTCATTCAAACTCACTGTTCTCACGCCACACGTTCATTTTCTCACACAGTGAAAGATGCATCGCAGAGCAAAGAGGACACAGACAACGGCAACGCACCGACAGATCAGGTTACTTTTGATATAAAACTAAGTCTAAGCTTTTAAATTCAGTCAGTATTACTACGGGATTCAAACAATACTTGTGGTGGTGACTCTGTTTAACGTTGTGTGGCAGATCGCTGTAACACCTCGGTTCAAGCGGCATGTGAACCTATTCCTCTCTATTACAGCGCGAAATAAACATGAATGAACATCAAAAAGTACTTACTTAACTTACTGAAATGAATCCATCTCTATTGTAATCACTTAATCGGAGTTTTAACCGCAGAAAGAAGTCAATAAAACTTGCAAACAAATATATCACACAAAATGTAACATTTACCTCAGGAAAGCCATTCAATGACCATAAACTCGATAGTTTGTGTGTGTGTGTGTGTATATATATATATATATATATATATATATATACACACACACACACACACATACACACACACATATATATATATATATATATATATATATATATATATATATGATATGTAATATGTGTATGTATGTATGTTGTTTCATTTTTCACAAAAACCCCCACATAATTACATTATATTTATATATTTATAGTATATTGGTCTATTCAGTTGGCTTAAAAATGATTAAAAATACACTTTTAAAAGCTGAAGTGATTTCCTTGTTTTATTTACTAGTTAAAGTACAGTATAACTCAATATTTTAACTAATTGCTAAAGTAGAATAATCGAACAAAGCCTACTGATTAACCAGTGCAATAATCGATGATTAGTCGATTAATCGTTCTAATAATCGACAGATTAATCGATTATCAAAATAATCGTTTGTTGCAGCCCTAGTTTTCTGTTACCCAAAAAGAATAAAATTACCCTGGTCTTTATCAAAGCTGATTTTACTGGTTTCTTGCCGCTAGAGGGCGCTGTCAAACATTTTACAGTTTTGATGTTATTATTACATCATAATGTGGTTGTGCTGTGTTGCAAAGAAAGATCAGTGATTTGAAGGCTGCTTTTGGCATTAGCAAGTAAGTACTTTTTATGCATAACTTATTTATACATAAATTATTTACATATATATATGTCTATATTTGTAAAATTAAATCTGATTTTGTAGGGTTTTTGGGCTTTTGAGAAGTTGTTCCTTATGAAACAAATCTCAAGGTAATATTTAAACACTGAGTCTACAATTTTAAATAATTATTTGTAATATAATAAATATTTCTATTTTGTAACACCTCTGTCATTGTTTTCATCCCAGTGTCTTTCAAACCTGAGCTTATGCAGATCAGAGTTGCATGTGGAGATCAGGCTTTGGAAATGATCATGCTTGTCTGTAATAGGTTTGTAGTCATTCTGTTAAAGGTGAGTCATGTTCACTGAAATGTTCTGGGGATATTGGATCCTCTTTCCATCTGCCAACAACACAAACACAATTTTATCTGTCAGATCTACTCAGCTGATCACTAAACTGATCCAAGAGTCCTTCGGGCCTGTCAGTCTCTCTTCTCTTAACTGCTCGTGCTTCTCTGCCAGAATCGCTCTCTTGCGACCTAGATCAGCCCCTTAACATAATCAACAGATGAAACCATCTCATAATCACGGGGAGGCCTCGATAAACCTCGCATAAATCTGTCCCTGCTTTACAGTCGTTCAGCACACAAGTTAATTTGTTGTCTGACAGGTGCCGTGTCAAACCTATAACCGCTTGGTCCCTCCGTGTGCCCTTGACTCTGTCTGTCTGTGAATAGTGTTAGGGTCCCATTAAACTTGTCAGTTTTGTGAGCAGTGGCCTGCTGGGAGAACAGATGCTGCTGTCTCAATGGCTCTTTTCACTGTCACGGGATGAACTTTCAGCTGCCTATACAATCGGCATCTTTTTTGGGCACATATAATATAAACTAAATAAAATTATTGCTTTTTTTTACATGGCAAATATTTATTAGTAAGTATACTTGCATTTTTTTTTTATCTTAAGTAAAAGCAACTTTTCTTAGTGGACAAACATTTACATTCACATGGACTTTTAAGTCACAAACCACTATATGTGACCAGTGATTCAAAAATGCTCCATTCTATTATCATTTCATGTAGTTGTTTTTTGTACAAAAGAGCTGAACACAAAATTAAAGCATTGTAGAATTATAGAATCTGTTGCATCAAAATAATTCAATTCATATTTATTTGTAGTGCTTTTCACAATACATGTTTCAAAGCAGCTTTACAGAAAATGCATGTCAACATCATAATTTAGAGTAATCCGTTATCAGAGGTGACTGTGTCCAAGTTATGTAATTTCAACAAATCATGCAGTTAGCTAACAATGTATTAATTTACACAGTGTATTAATTTAAGGCAGAAGCCATGAGCGCATTGAAGTAATGAATACATGTAACAAATGATTAGGATATATAGCAAAATTTGGAATGGTGCATGTTGATCTAGAGTTTGCGTCATCTTAAGTCCTCATAGTGGTCAGCATAATTTCTTCACAGGTGTTGAGGCATCTGAATTCTTCATAAGAGGTTGGATCCAAACTGGAGCTGATGTACTCTAGTTACTTCGGGATGGGCGTCCCGAGATAAAACAGAAAAGCGAATGGAAAATAATTAGCGTAGCTGCTATTCATAACATTAACCAAAGATAATCCTGTGCATTTGATCAGATATAACTGGAGTGCATGGTTATGAGATGCATTATGTGAATGCTTGGCAAAAGAGATGTGTCTTTAAACTATTTAAACTGGGAGATTGAGTCTGAGCCTCGAGCATTATCAGGAAGGCTATCCCAGAGTTTAGGAGCCAAATGTGAAAACGCTTTCCCTTCTTTAGTAGACTTAGATATCCTTGGTACTACCAGAAGTCCAGAGTTGAGAGATCTTAAAGAGCATGATTGATTGTAGGCTGATAGAAGATCGGTTAAATACACAGGAGCTGAACTATTTAGGGCCTTATAGGTTAGTATCAATACTTTATAATTGATATGGAACTTAATAGATAACCAGTGTAGAGATGATAAAATTGGTGTTCTATGATCATATTTTCTTGATAATATACTTCAAAAAGTAAAGTACAGAATGAGTTATTATTTTTGTAACACTTCTTAACTTCCTCTCCAGTAATTGCAACAAGAACGTTTTTGTTTTTTTTTGTTTTTTTTTTTGCAAAGAACGTCATATTTACTTTTACATTTTGTTTGCATATTTTTGTTTCAGTTGTTGTTTACTGACTTGACTGTAAAAATGATGGTCACAAACACTTCTCAAACTGCAGATCTTTTAAATTTGACCCAGCAACTACGAGCTCTACATATAACCACTCGCTGAGGTGTCATTGTGTCATTGCCGATCCATTTTTACCCTTGTAAACCATCACCATGCCATAACCGTATGTGAAAAGGAATTTAAAGCTTGCTGTTTTAAGTGGAAACTGCATTCGTTCCTTTTTTTAAAGCAGTTTTATGAGGTCATACAGGAGATCTGTGGGAGCAACAGCAAGAAACTGGAATGAAGCTTTCATTATATTATATGCGCACTTTAACCATTATTGCTTTCCTGTTGAGTGATGGTTGAGTGTTTAAATCCAGTGTGGCATAAACATTGGGTTGTGTAGGGGCGAGTTATTGAGAATGGCAATCACAGCTGTGGCCGAACCTTTTTCAGGACCGCAATCTAGACTCGAGTAACGACGTAATGACTTAATGCAGGTCTAATGAGCAGGTGCTAATTAGAACAAGGAGGATCGTCACATGGGTGCTGCTTTCTGTCCTTTTTAGAAAATGTTCTCATAAAAGACTTTTTACACTACTAACAATGTCCAACAGTTGGATAAACATAGATGACAGGAGAATTCTTTTTTTTTTTTTTTTGGTCATCTGAAAGTCATTATTTCCACCAACGTCTTTTTCAACGCATTTCAAATTATGTATGGTGTGTAATATCATTCTGAGATGGAAATTATTTAAACATTCATAGAATAGAATAGCTGACTTATTTGTCTTGCTAAAGCTAATATCACATCTAAAATTGTATTTATTTTATATACAATTAAATAATATTTTGACTTTTCTTGCGGTAAAAACTGTTCAGTGTTGTGGAAATGAAGGCAGAACTGACAGTTGGTTTTTAAAATTAAGAATCATTTTTGCAAATTAAATATGGAAATGTTTAGGTTTATTTTACTGTGTTTAGGTTATAATAAAATTTACTAAATCTGTTTATAATGTATTTTCATAGTTTAAGATTGCAAGTCATTTGAAAAGTAACAAATAAATGATGGCATAATAAAAGGTTTCTAAGAAGCTTTTAAATGAACTATTTCATGCACAGCTACACCTGTTGTTGTGGTTACAACTGTTTCTGAGGGCTTTTTGTGTGCAGTTGTCTTGCTGATGTGGAACATTTTGTCCAGTGCTTGGAGTTTTAGTGTCAGTCATTCTCTAAACAGTATCTGCTTTCCTCAAGAATACTTTGGGATTGTGACTGAATGTCACACGTCTGTAGAGGGTTAATGAGGGTGTCAGCAAAAATCTAATAGATATTTTGTGCATTTACTGTTGATTTAAGTCAAGACAAATTAAGATTATACCTAAACCGGGGACACACCTAACGATTGTAAGGCCGATTATGAATGTAATTTGATACTTACGACTGATCATGTCCAATCGCGCCGAGTCAGAGCCAGTTGCGTTCAGTCGGTGTTTACAGTTGGTGCTTAAAATCGTGCAGTGTGCTGCGTCTAACGATTCTAGTCTTAGAATTTTAGAAAGTCATTGCCAGTCCTCCTCGCAAAGATTCTTCTCAAATTTGATAATTCCCACTTCTGAAGTAGTGATTACGAGCAAATCGCATTCAAGTTTCGAAAGGAAAGTCATTTTTACAATAGCGCTGAGAGCACGTGAAGGCAGCATAATATTTGCGACCGATGACGTCTCTGTTTCCTTGGAGACTGTGTCAGGCGATTGTAAACAAGCGGCGAAATGGCGTCAAAAAACGTTTGCAACATAAATACACATTGGACAACCGGTATGGAAGAAAAACTGGTTGAACTCTGGCAAGAGTACGAATACAACATATCTTCGAAGGAATAACGTAAGTTACCATAATAGAAGTGATAAGGAAAGAAGCTGGGCTGCTATTGCGGAAGCTTTGAACGTATCAGGTACAGGACCGGATTATCCATAGACGGGATTGGGCTAGTGTCCTGGGGCACCAGCCAATAGGGGGGCAACAAGTGATAAAGATAATGACTAACGTTAGACTTTTTTATCATGTTTTGTATATATATTATTTATCTGGAAAGATACGGATACAAAATTAACAGTTAATGATACAATATATACAGAGAGAATATAAAGAGCCCTGCCCCTTTGATCGCGAAAGTGAAAGTGCCCTTTGAGGTCGCATTGTGGTAGTATAATTTACTTCTGTGGTAATTTAATGGTCTGTACAGTGCCGTTTCAAGTCGAACAAGCTTCATTGAGGATAGCAGCTTATCGTTGCTTAACGGCGACACCACCGGAGTGCAAGCTCTAAAAATAGATTAATTTACCAAAGTTTACTCACCTCAAATTCTCTCTGTTGAAAACAAAGTGCGCGTTTTCCTATTTTTTTTGTTATTTTCCGCACAAATATAGCAGATGAAGAGCGCCAGCTGTTTGTTTACATCCATTTTCAAGATCCCGCGCACAGTGTGTTGCTTAGCAGTGGTCTCAATCGTAAACGTTTGTGTTCTTCTCCGACTGTCAACGATTAAAATCGGCTCCAGTCGAAGGAAACAATCGGTATGTGTGTTCTGTTCAGTCTTAAGCCGGGGACACACCTAACGATTAGCTGTAACATTCTAAGACTGAACTGAACACACATACCGATTGTTTCCTTCGACTGGAGCCGATTTTAATCGTTGACAGTCGGAGAAGAACACAAACGTTTACGATTGAGACCACTGCTAAGCAACACACTGTGCGCGGGATCTTGAAAATGGATGTAAACAAACAGCTCGCGCTCTTCATCTGCAGCTATATTTGTGCGGAAAATAACTAAAAAAGTGGAAAAACGCGCAGGATATGTGTGAGGTCCTGGCTGGAGAGGCAACATGGATTTGTTCTCTACAGAGAGAATTTGAGGTGAGTAAACTTTGTTAAATCTATTTTTAGGGCTTGCACTCCGGTGGTGTCGGCCGTTGTTAAGCAACGATAAGCTGCGATCCTCAATGAAGCTTGTTCGACTTGAAACGGCACTGTACAGACCATTAAATTACCACAGAAGTAACGTTATACTACCACAATGCGACCTCAAAGGGCACTTTCACTTTTGCGATCAAAGGGGCAGGGCTCTTTATATTCTCTCTGTATATATTGTATCAACTGTTAATTTTGTATCCGTATCAGATAAATAATATATATACAAAACATGATTAAAAAAAAAAAGTATTATCTTTATCATTTGTTGCCCCCCTATTGGCTGGTGCTCCAGGACACTCGCCCAATCCCGTCTATGGATAATCCGGCCCTGTACATTACCTGACACGTTCAAAGCTTCCGCAATAGCAGCCCAGCTTCTTTTCTTATCGCTTCTATTATGGTATTCCTTCGAAGATATGTTGTATAGACATTCGTACTCTTGCCAGAGTTCAACCAGTTTTTCTTCCATACCGGTTGTCCAATGTGTTTTTATGTTTCAAACGTTTTTTGACGCCATTTCGCCGCTTGTTTACAATCGCCTGACACAGTCTCCAAGGAAACAGAGACGTCATCGGTCGCAAATATTATGCTGCCTTCACGTGCTCTCAGTGCTATTGTAAAGATGACTTTCCTTGAAAAAAAAATAAAAAATAACGAAACTTGAATGCGATTTGCTCATAATCACTACTTCAGAAGTGGGAATTATCAAATTTGAGAAGAATCTTTGTGAGGAGGACTGGCAATGACTGTTTCTAAAATTCTAAGACTAGAATCGTTAGACGCAGCACACTGCACGATTTTAAGCACCAACTGTAAACACAGACTGAACGCAACTGGCTCTGACTCGGGCCGATTGGACATGATCAGTCGTAAGTATCAAATTACATTCATAATCGGCCTTACAATCGTTAGGTGTGTCCCCGGCTTTAGAATGTTTCAACTAATCGTTAGGTGTGTCCCCGGCTTAAGCGTGTGTGTGTGTGTGTGTGTGTGTGTGTGTGTATATGTATATATATATATATATATATATATATATATATATATATATATATATATATATATATATATATATATATATATATATATATATATATATATATATATAATACACTCACCTAAAGGATTATTAGGAACACCATACTAATACTGTGTTTGACCCCCTTTCGCCTTCAGAACTGCCATAATTCTACGTGGCATTGATTCAACAAGGTGCTGAAAGCATTCTTTAGAAATGTTGACCCATATTGATAGGATAGCATCTTGCAGTTGATGGAGATTTGTGGGATGCACATCCAGGGCACGAAGCTCCCGTTCCACCACATCCCAAAAATGCTCTATTGGGTTGAGATTTGGTGACTGTGGGGGCCATTTTAGTACAGTGAACTCATTGTCATGTTCAAGAAACCAATTTGAAATGATTCGAGCTTTGTGACATGGTGCATTATCCTGCTGGAAGTAGCCATCAGAGGATGGGTACATGGTGGTCATAAAGGGATGGACATGGTCAGAAACGATGCTCAGGTAGGCCGTGGCATTTAAACGATGCCCAGTTGGCACTAAGGGGCCTAAAGTGTGCCAAGAAAACATCCCCCACACCATTACACCATCACCACCAGCCTGCACAGTGGTAACAAGGCATGATGGATCCATGTTCTCATTCTGTTTACGCCAAATTCTGACTCTACCATCTGAATGTCTCAACAGAAATCGAGACTCATCAGACCAGGCAACATTTTTCCAGTCTTCAACTGTCCAATTTTGGTGAGCTTGTGCAAATTGTAGCCTCTCTTTCCTATTTGTAGTGGAGATGAGTGGTACCCGGTGGGGTCTTCTGCTGTTGTAGCCCATCTGCCTCAAGGTTGTGCGTGTTGTGGCTTCACAAATGCTCGGCTTCGAAAATGCATACCTCGGTTGTAATGAGTGGTTATTTCAGTCAAAGGTGCTCTTCTATCAGCTTGAATCAGTCGGCCCATTCTCCTCTGACCTCTAGCATCAACAAGGCATTTTTGCCCACAGGACTGCTGCATACTGGATGTTTTTCCCATTTCACACCATTCTTTGTAAACCCTAGAAATGGTTGTGCGTGAAAATCCCAGTAACTGAGCAGATTGTGAAATACTCAGACCGGCCCGTCTGGCACCAACAACCATGCCACGCTCAAAATTGCTTAAATCACCTTTCCCATTCTGACATTCAGTTTGGAGTTCAGGAGATTGTCTTGACCAGGACCACACCCCTAAATGCATTGAAGCAACTGCCATGTGATTGGTTGATTAGATAATTGCATTAATGAGAAATTGAACAGGTGTTCCTAATAATCCTTTAGGTGAGTGTGTGTGTGTGTGTGTGTGTGTATATATATATAACCCGATTCCAAAAAAGTTGGGACACTGTACAAATTGTGAATAAAAACAGAATGCAATGATGTGGAAGTTTCAATATTTTATTCAGAATACAACATAGATGACATATCAAATGTTTAAACTGAGAAAATGTATAATTTTAAGGGGAAAATAAGTTGATTTTAAATTTCATGGCATCAACATAACTCAAAAAAGTTGGGACAAGGCCATGTTTACCACTGTGTGGCATCCCCTCTTCTTTTTATAACAGTCTGCAAACGTCTGGGGACTGAGGCGACAAGTTGCTCAAGTTTAGGAATAGGAATGTTGTCCCATTCTTGTCTAATACAGGCTTCTAGTTGCTCAACTGTCTTAGGTCTTCTTTGTCGCATCTTCCTCTTTATGATGCGCCAAATGTTTTCTATGGGTGAAAGATCTGGACTGCAGGCTGGCCATTTCAGTACCCGGATCCTTCTTCTACGCAGCCATGATGTTGTAATTGATGCAGTATGTGGTCTGGCATTGTCATGTTGGAAAATGCAAAGTCTTCCCTGAAAGAGATGACATCTGGATGGGAGCATATGTTGTTCTAGAACTTGGATTTACCTTTCAGCATTGATGGTGCCTTTCCAGATGTGTAAGCTGCCCATGCCACACGCACTCATGCAACCCCATACCATCAGAGATGCAGGCTTCTGAACTGAGCGCTGATAACAACTTGGGTTGTCCTTGTCCTCTTTAGTCCGGATGACATGGCGTCCCAGTTTTCCAAAAAGAACTTCAAATTTTGATTCGTCTGACCACAGAATAAGGTAATAAAAACATCATCAAAGTAGTCCATGTGACATCAGTGGGTTAGTTATAAGTTTTTGAAGCATCGAAAATACATTTTGGTCCAAAAATAACAAAAACTACGACTTTATTCGGCATTGTCTTCTCTTCCGGGTCTGTGTATATCCACAGTGCTGCTTCTTCTATGGCGGTTGGCATCCAGCTTATTGGTGCATTACCGCCCCCTGTCAGTGACGCTGCTGACGTGTTATCCGGTGCGCCCGAGCTTCGTTTACAGTCTGAGGGAGATGCACGCTGTATTCAAGCTATTCTACATTGTTTGTATTTTGGTATTGCTATATTTTTTTAAATGGTGCGTAGGTGTGCATGTCGTGGATGTCCTAATCGCGTCACTGTCTGGAGCAGAAGGGGGCGGTAATGCAAGCTGGATGCCAACCGCCGTAGAAGATGATGATGCAGCGTCACTGTGGATATACACAGACCCGGAAGAGAAGACAATGCTGAATAAAGTTGTAGTTTTTGTTATTTTTGGACCAAAATGTATTTTAGATGCTTCAAAAACTTCTAACTAACCCACTGATGTCACACGGACTACTTTGATGATGTTTTTATTACCTTTCTGGACATGGACAGTCTACCGTACAAACACTTTCAATGGAGGGACAGAAAGCTCTTGGACTAAATCTAAAATATCTTAAACTGTGTTCCGAAGATGAACGGAGGTCTTACGGGTTTGGAACGACATGAGTGTGAGTCATTAATGACATAATTTTCATTTTTGGGTGAACTAACCCTTTAACTGTATCCCACCTCACTAGCGGCAAAATTGTTTTGCAATACAATATGAACACAATAAGTACATTGTACTTATTTTTTGATGTTAGCACATAGAGGTTAAGGCTACTACTACACCTACTATAAAGTGGGACCCAAGTGATTTTTTTTCTTTGTTTTTAATGTTAATCAAACAACAAAGACAGCTGCAGGAATATTAGGCTGCTGTCACTTTAAGAGCTGCACGCATCCAGTATATTGTTACAAATGGAGTTTCTTTCTCATCTGCGTACGTTCATGTAAGACATAACTGATTATGTTTGCAAGGATGCTTGCCAAGACAGGCATTTTGACAATTTTGTTTGAATATGTCTGTTCAATCGCAAGACGTGAAAGAGAACTCAGTTCAGTATTGCGTGCTTCAGATGTTTGCGCACACACAACTTTCCAAACAGAGCACGAGTAACGAATTGAGTTCCCTTTTACATCATCTTGTGCTTGTGTCTATCTGTCTAATACTTCTGGGCATAAAACATCTTAAGGCTAAAAGTAGCTCCTAACTTGCCGATTTAGGAGAAACTCTTTAAAAATAATGGCCGTGTCAGTCCTAATTTTAGGAGTCCTAAATTTTTGCTCTAAGAGTATTTCACAAAGCATTTTAGCGCTAAAACTATCTCCTAAATCTGTGAAATGTTAGGAGTAGTCAAGAGGACTCCTAAATCACTAAGACCTATTCACAAACAATCCTAATCCACCCAAAGACAATGAACACCATTGAGATAATAGCGATAGAGCCTTGGGTGCTGAACCTTTTCTTCATAAATGTAATACATTTTGATTTATAGATTTGAATCTACGATGAGACGCCAAAAAAAAAAAAAAAAAAAAAACTAACAAATAAATAAATATTGTCTGATTATCTGTGGCAATGGTTTTCATGAGTTCATACTTACAAATGATTGAATAGAGTAAAAATATATATAATAATATAATATAATTTGTCGCTTGAATTCTGCATTCTCTTGAGATGCAGACATCCAAGAGGCGGACAATTAACTGTATATACTAGTTTAATTAGTGACACTTAGCCTACATTTTAAAACCTTTATGGCAACAATATGGCCACATTTTATTTTGACTATGGCAACATTTTTATTAAAAAAATATTTATTTGAATAGGGCAACATTTGTATTTTAAAACCTTTATTTTAATATGGAAACATGACACCTCATTCTACAATATTTCTATGATTAAATCACTGACTCCTCCCCCATCAGCCAATCACTGTCTATACTCCATAGCAACAAGGTCAGCCCCGCCCTTACTCTTAGCTTAAGACTTCAGTCTATTCCTTAGTAAAAGTTTGTCTCAGCAGCTTTGTGAATAGGTTTTAAGAGAAAACTCTTAGCTAAGAACTTTTACTGCTATTTAGGAGAACTCTTAGTGGTAAGATAAAATGTTTTGTGAATACGGCCCCTGATCTGTTTATCGATCTATGTATATCTTTATTTCTTTATTTCTTACTTATTATCTTGTAAGATAACAGATTGGTTCAATAATAAACTAATTTAGTCAAATGGGACCTAAACATAAAATTCTTCAGTCAGCATCTAAATCTCTAATAAATACAATAAGTTTTTGTGTCTGGGACAAAAACACTTACAGCAGTCAGCAGTAATATTCCCGAGCTTTACAGTGAGAGAATCAAAAGCTTTGCACATAGACGTGCGACAGGGGCCCTGTTGTCCCCCACAAAATTTTAATGGTCGGAAATGTTAATAATCTGCGCATGGGGCTCTGGCCTTTGATCTGTTGACGAAACTGATCCAGTACTTATGAGTGACTGGCTAATGGCATTCCTCACACTTGCTCTATCATTGGCTAGAAGGAGAATGAAAGCCTACGGCAGCTCTCTGGGACTCCCAAATGGTCAAATGCCTTTAACGTCCCTGCTTCCTGTCGTATTCCTCCAGCCCTTATCCCAGCTTTACCACCAGCCCCTTTGAGCACCCTTTTTTATCCATACTTTTTTTAGACTTTTAAAGGGTCTGGCAGAAGCTCAGTGAGAGGGCGCGAGTGGGCTAACTTTCACTACCGCTGCTTATCCTAGATTCACTGGAGGCCGATTCAGAACAACACTACTGCATGGAAAGATAGGATCCCATTTGGGATTCACTGCAGAAAAACCTGCAACTTTTCGGAAGCGCCTCATTGGATTTTTTTTTTTTTTTCTGTGGGTAGAAAGTCGTTTCTACCATGAAGCAAACTTGGGACAAGGGTGTTTTTGAGAACGGCCAGTTAAAAGATCCAGGGAATGTTGGGAAAGCTTCTGTTGAACACCTCCAGAGGTAAGGAATGGGCTGGTGTTGGAAAAGTAGTTTGTGCTGCATGATTATGAAAAATCAATTCGTTTGCGAGTGTTTCGTCCCTATTTTGGGGAAAAAAAATCATGCTTGAGTAGAAAGTACAGTAAGAAATCTAAATGCTTGATGTCGCACGGTTTGCACGGTTCCTCAAGACACTGGGATGATGGATGGATTTGATGACTGTAACTTGGAGTTCTTTGCCAAAGTGTAAATCCACTGCGATTCTGAGCTGTATTATTGTAGCCACAGATCTCCAACATAAACAGTTATCATTCCTCCTGCTTATTCCATCATGCTTTCTGTTCCATCACAATGTAAACATACATTTCACCTGTTTAAAGCAATATAAATGTAATATAATTAATTTATTGCTTGATTTTTATTATACCTTTTTATTTTAAATTATTGTATTACATTTTATCATCTTACTTTTAAGCTTACTAATTTTTTTAATAAAGCTGAAAATATATTTACTTGGTACATATTTACCAGCTCAATTTGAAATTTAAAAAAGTGCATGTGTGTATATATGTATATGTAATTGTTAACACTCCTGGTAACACTTTACAATAAGGTTCATTAGTTAAACATTAGTTAATATATTAACTAACATGAACTAACCACGAGCAATACATTTGTTAATATATTTACTAATCTTCGTTAACGTTAGTTAATGAAAATACAGTTGTTCATTGTTTGTTCATGTTAGTTCACAGTGCATTAACTAATGTTCACAAGATTTTAATAATGTATTAGTAAATGTTGAAATTAACAAAGACTAATAAATGGTGTATAAGTGCAGTTCATTAGTCATGTTAACTAATGTAGTTAACTGTTAACTAATGAACCTTATTGTAAAGTGTTACCACACTCCTTAATGATAATTATAGCATAAATAATAGTATTTATTATAAATCTGACCATTTGAGTCTGACAGAAGTGTTGAGAATAGCTACAAATGTAATTAATTTTGCAATTAGTTAACTAAAAAATACCTTTTCATACTCTGAATTTTCTGTCATATTTTTTTTGGAAATATTCAAATAAATGATTGATCAGTGACTTGACTATTTAATGTTGTATAATGTATTATATGACGGCAGATAACTTTTGCCCTTGCCTTGTTGAATCAATTATGAAATAATTGGATAAAATTATGAACTTGGCTCTCCATAGACAGCACGTGGCAGTCATGTATGTGGCCCCGTTGAATGTTTTCAGCAGATGTTAGTGGTGACAAACTGCTATTTGTTTGTTGTTGATAAATGACACACAGCTTGATCAGTGCTGATGTGCACATAAGTGATTGCCACATTCCTGCAATATGCCTCTTTATGAAATGACTTAACACTAGTCAACACTGTTGCAAAAAATACACATTTTTGCAAGAAAAAACACTTGTATTTTATACTGTACATTTGTTCATTTATATTTTTGATAAGTCTAGATGGTTGCATTGGTAAATTGTGTAAAGAAAAACGTATTTTGCAAATGCCTCTCACATTCACTAGTGTTCATCATATGAGGTAGTTACATAACATTTGAAGAACTATGTAACTTGCTGTAGTGCAGGTGAACAGTGATGTTCAGTCTTGAGTGAAAACCCCCTGTAGCGTCACCAGTGGCTGACGTACAGAATCAGGCGACTCTTCCGTGTGTGTTACTGACAGAAATGTGGATGCCAATTTTGTTGCAGCGTTACAAAGACGTCCGTTTATGGACGTGCCGTCCACTGATTCTATTTTAAAACATTCTCCGTTTTTGCCCAACACTTCGTATGAGTATGTCCACGAAATTCTGCAGATATAACTTTTAGCAAGGGTGTCATACAAAGAAATAATGAACAAATCCAAAAATGAGAGAATAAATTAAATGTTAATAACTGATTATGTTGTAGTCAATATATGCTTTTTCCTGTGAGCTTTTTGTTTTTCTATAAATATAAATTGTTTTGCATAGTAAAATAAAACCTGTAGCTGTAGTTTGCCTTTTGTTGCCAAAAAAAAAGGTCAGATAAATACCTTAACCAAGTTCAAACATGTATGGTCATTATAAAATAATAATAATAATAATAATGAATATATATGTATATGTGTATATATATTATATATATGTTAATGAGAAATTGTAAAAAATTTGTTTTTCATTTATTTTTCCTGTGTTTATTGCAACATAATAAGGTAAATATTACATTTTTGCAGTGGTTTTGAAGAAAAATTGTGCCGAAATTGCTTTATTTCATTTATTAAAGTAAATTTACATATACATTTAAAAATATTTTGAAAAGGAAATGAACTGTGTATTTGTGAAGCTTAGTTAAGTCTGTTTCTGAAAACTTTTAATCGAAAATAATCATTGTCCTTATCATTATACTGGTTATACTATTATAAATTTGTGGCATTTCTTGAGAAATCTCTGTCATACTAAGTCAGCTTAATTGTTTAACAGTCCCTTGCAGGTTTGCTCCTGCATTAATCGGCGCAGTGCATTCAATCCTCAGCTGCCTCACAGCCAGTGAAAGGTCGTGGGCTCTGACCGTTTGGTGAAAGATGGGGCATTTTTGATGGATTGTTTTTAAATAGCACAGTGAACCGCAGCATTAGGACTGGTATTGTCAGGATGTGTCGGGCTGTTGTGTTGGCCTTTTTTTTCCTCTTGTCTGCCATGGTGTATCGCTCCCTCTCTTTTTCCATATATCCCTCCTCAGCTGCTCTCTCTATATCACTCTGCCAGCCCGACCCAGAGGGGGTAGTTTCCACGTACCACCAGGAACGCGTGGGCTGATGGGAGTCCCAGACGCCATTCTGGGCTACAGCACTTCTGTTTTTTTTCTGGAAAGTTTGGTGTAACCTGCTGTGTGAATATGACCCTGGAAAGGTACATTGTGTTATTGTTCATTTTTATTTTAACATTTCACTTTTTTTCCACAGCTGTCTTGGTCTTTGGTGTTGTTTGACCTTTTGAACAGTTGGATCTAGATGTTTTAAGCACCGTATAGAGCAGTAAAAGGTTTTATAATTGTTTCTTAGTGAAGGCTTGAATGCCGTGTTGACCTTGGTTCTTCATAGCATGCGTGTTTGCTAGTATTACCAGGGATGCGTAAATCACAGCTGGGAAATATTTTGTGAATGCCTTTGTCCCTTCAGCTCTTAAGACTGCCGGCTATTCGGTTGCCTTTTGTCATTAGTTTCATGTCTGTGTGGTCATGAATCGGTATGGTAACACAATGCTCTCTGGAAATTATCGTTTTGTGCTGTTTGATTTGTAGATGTGGCAACAGAGGCCTGCGAAATGTCTTTGTTGTTGGTTCTGGAACAACATTTATGTCAGAGTCCTAACTAACTATGAACTACCAGGGAAAAAAATTTAAATGCTGCACTGACCCTTACCTGCGTTTAATTCAATAGGAGATGTGGAATATCCAACTGGCCTATCCAATCGAATGCTTGCTAAGCGAATGGTAGTTTTGTTTCTTTATACACCATCATACGAATGTCGAGCAACACTTTATGGACGTTAGGAATGACTTCAAAACATAAATTCACTCATGACGTCCGTAAAGTCTTGCCCGACATGTGTATGATTGGGTATAAAGTAAGGGTTCTCCAGTCGATCATTGGAAGCAGCATATGCCGATACCAATCTATTTGAAGCCTTTTTATCTTGTTGAATTAATTATAGGGATGCTTCAATCAAGATTTTTAGACATTAATTCACATATATATATATATATATATATATATATATATATATATATATATATATATATATATATATATATATATATGAATTAATGTCTAAAAATCTTGATTGAAGCAATATATATATTTATATATTTTCCATAATTTTTTTTTTTTTTTTTTTTTTTACAATGGTGAAATTTTGTAAATAGTTGAGACAGCACAAGCCTGATTTCAAACACTGAATTGAATTCACAAAAGTAAACGGTAATAAAATAAGAACAAATAAACAATTTACAAGTATACAAGTACAAATAAATAAAACGGAATAAAGGTACAAATGAAATAAACAGTGCTTTAATTTTTTTCTTTCTTTTTTTTTCTGGTAGGTCTAACAGTAGTATTGAGGTTAGGAATTGAAGAAATTGATTAAGGAAGGAAATGTAAAATAATACTGAATGCTCTTCCATGAATAAATTAAATACAGATTAATCCTTACAATTAAAGTTACAAAAGTTATTCATTCAAGAGCAGTGAGTGTAATTAATGTTAACCAAACAACAGAAAATCAGAGACAGCAGCATGATTATTAGGCTGCTGTCACTTTTAAGATCAAATACATGGATCCAATATACTGTTACACATGCATTTTCTTTCTCATCTATTTACGTTCACTTAAGACAAAACTGACTGTGCATACTCAAGAGGGTAATTTTGTAGATACATTTTTGTGTATTTGAGTATGGCGCTTACAAGCTCTTTGTGAGGTGACTTTGTGCAAGCTTTGAGTGTGCGTGTAAGTGCTGAGTGGTTTAAACACTGGCAAGTCTTAAAAATAAATGTAAGTTAATCACTTCCGTCAACTGTGCATGCAGCTCGCTTATAGTGCAGACGCGGCGATGTGGTGATGTGAAGCCATTTGCGCATTTTGAGGTAAAGAGAGTGAGCGTGCAGTGATTCATGCTGTTTGTGAAATTACGTCTCACAGAACATTTTCAAATTACTTTGTAAGTTATTTAATAAAGAAATATGAATTGTATCTCACTTTCAGCATTATAATTATTTTACCCGCACCAGTCAGAGATTGAGACGATGTCGCTGCATTTCATACCATGGCTTTCACTGCAGGCGCGTCTTTATGCGTCGTCAGCATGAGATCTTTTTATGAGATGGGCAAATTGAGAGATTGCCCATACAATGGTCAGAAACAGAGCAGCAATGCTAACATTAGCTTTATGTTCGATTACTAATAAAGTTGTCAAGGAAACAAACTGCAAAAGAAAAACACTGCAATGCTAGCATCTTCATCAAATTTAAGGACTTTGACTAATTGATGCATTTTATTAGTTTTAAACTATGCACGTGCCGCCACATTCATGTGATGTTGGCAAACCTGAAAACCAGCAAAACTTCTTTATGCTTTCATTCATTGAGTCATCCTCTGATGTTGCGAGAGTTTTTTTTTTTTTTTTTTTTTTTTTTTTTTTTTTCCCCTCTCATTGCAGTTGCCGTAGCCAAATGGTTCTGATGCCATTTGGCTAAATTGTGAGGTTCAGAAAGTGTGTCTGAATGTTTCCTCCTGTGGCTTGGATCACATGACAGTTTATTCAGGAAGGTGTGATCTCTCAAATATCAACACTCGCCCTTTCAGCAATCATAGCACGGGTGCTGTCAGCTGCTTTGATTTATGGACGATGGTAAAAACTGAACGGCCATTAATTATCAAAACCAGTTTGGTTGGTGAGGTTGGTTAAATTTGTGAAATCAGTCTTTGGAATAACATGGTACAAAAATTCCTTAACTCTTATGCACAAACATGACATGTACAATGTGAAAAGACTTGTCGACAAGGCGCCATGTTAGCTTGGTGAAAAAGTGCTAGGCTTGGCCCTCAGCTGGTGTCAACCGCTATCAGCCTATTTGTGGTGACACTTATTTGTTTCCATCTTTGTAGAATTGTGGGTTTCCGGCTGTGGTGCTCAGGCCTCCGAGCATGTGTTCATTGCTTTGTTGACATGTAGAAGCAAATGGGCTAATCTTTAAGTTAAATGTATGACAGTTTTATGGCACCAGCATTTCTGAGTTTGAAAATACATTTAAAAAAAATACATTTGTGATAAATTGTCATTGTCTAAAATAAGAATTATTCTCCTAAATAAGGGGGGAAATGATCTGATTGGCAAAAAAGAAAAAATGGGTGGAGGGAAAAAAAACATCCTTTGAAAACCAGCCCCACACAAAGCTATAGCCAGAATATCATAGATAGTTGGGACAGTAGTGAATGCCATTGAAAACACCCAATGGCATAGCAACCACTCAAAATGCACTAGCAAATCAAACGCTGCATCCAAAATTGCGTACTGATTATAGGTACTACATTTGAATTTGAATTTACTTTGCGACTGTTAAAAAGTATGCTGTATAAAATATGAAATTTGGACATACTATATCCGTCATGTTGTCACTGTAACGTCACCTACCAGCGTCAGTTGCGCTGCTTCACTGCCATTCACAAGCCCTCTTCTGTGGCCTCATGGGATAGTAAAGTGTCCATTGAATGTGCACGTCAGAATCAGGACTTTTCACCTACTGTTTTTCTAATACTATGTATTCGGACATACTACTCTTTTGGCATGCTGTTTTTCACATACTATACAGTAAGCAAATATTTGATTCCGGACGCAGCGAAAGTGATAGACTACTAATCAATTCATAGGATTATTACTAATCCATTACTTTTTTACAATAACTGAAAAGCCAGGTGCATGATCGACCTTGAGGTCTGATGACTTCAAAGTATATCAGAGCAATTTTTTTTTTTTTCAGCTTATATATCCATTTATAGCTTAATCAAAAACAAATGTGCCATCTCATCTAAGTGGTAAAATTACAAATTCATATTTGATGTAATTAGAAATGGGAAGTCAGCCGTATGACCACTGCTTCACACCAATCCCGATGCGGTTTCCCTTTTCAGAACGTGCTCGATATGACATCACTGACAGCTCTATATGTGTTTGATTGAATTATATGTAATGAGCACTGCTGTAGCTGCACTGTAACATCTTGCTGTGTGCCGAACATATGCTGAGAACACATCGGCCAAGTGTAAAGGTCCCTGGGTAAACATAGTCTAAAATTAAAGAAGGTGTTTATCCGAGTTTAATTGGACGTCTGTCCCTAAGCAGAATCAAGGCACAAGGCAGATCTGCTTATAAACTAGATTTAGCCTTTATTTGATTGTTAAAATACAAGGTCCTCCAAGGGCAGAATTAAAATCATTGTCATGCCACTGTAGGTACATTTGGCGCCAGTGTCAAATTCATTTTGACATTGTGTGTTGGGTGTCCATCTGATAACTTAATGTTATTAATGTTTCCCTCAATGACTGTATCAGTTTTTTCCCCAACCTCTTTTTCCCTCAACATCTCAATAAGGCTTTAGTGCCCCCATAAAGGGATAGTTCACCCAAAAATGAAAATTCTGTTATAGGGCGTTATCATTAACGCGCATTGAGGGCGATTACCGTAAATGATCACCTGTTTTTACAGCGCCTTTTAATAGACGGAGCCGTTTCACGGACAAGCCACGCAATATTTTTGGGCGAACTATATGAACCTTTAAATCTGTCTAATGCCGCTCATTTGAAAGCAGGTGATGGCGATTTAGCATAGGGAACCGGCTTATGCGAAATCCTGAGAATAGCATGCGATTAATCGTGCAGCCCTATTCTGTTATCATTAACTTGAGGGCGAGTAAATGATGACAGAATTTTTATTTTTGGGCGAACTATCCTTTAAATCAATTCCAAATCATAGTTATGCTCCTTTTTTGCTCCATTATATTATCCTTCTTTAAAAAAAAGTAAATTCAGTCATAATTTACATTCCCTCAAGTCATGCCAAACCTGTATGCTGCTTTTTTTTCCCCAATGCTCAGCTGCTCTTAAAGGGATGGTTCACTCAAAAATGAAAATTTGATGTTTATCTGCTTACCCCCAGGGCATCCAAGATGTAGGTGACTTTGTTTCTTCAGTAGAACACAAATGATGATTTTTATCAGTAACCGAACAGTATTTATATCAGTTTTTACCTCTAAAACACCACTATGTCCAACTGCCTTGAGCATCCGGTGTGTGAGGTCTGAACGCGCTCTGACAACAGAAGCGATGCCTCGTACTCATTGAAGCAAAGTGCGAGAGATCACTTCTGTCATCAAAACACGTTTTTTTGACCTTACTAACAGGATGCACAGGGCAGTTGGACATAGTGGTGTTTTAGTGGTAAAAAATGATATAAATACTGTTCGGTTTCTCGCACAAACCGATAGTTTCGTGTCTTCGGACATCAATGTGTCGTCACAAGCCGCAGGGTTTAATTTGGATATGGCTGTGCATGTTTTTTTGACTCTTACAGATGAAGTTCCCATTGACACGCATTATACGACTCACAGACCACAATGGTTGGAGTTAAAAATCATAATTTGTGTTCTACTGAAAGAAACAAAGTCAACTACATCTTGGATGCGCTGGGGGTAAGCAGATAAACATCAAATTTTCATTTTTGGGTGAACTATCCCTTTAACAGATTATATCAAGTTTACTAATGTATTTTGCAAAATTCCACAGATTTTCTCCCAAATTAAGCATTGGAAGTGCAACAACAGTCGCTTAAAAACAAAACAACAATCAATACAAAAAAAATGTTGAGCCACCAAGTAATGCAAATTTTTAAAACTGCAATTTTCTACACAGTTCTATATAGTTTTCTTTTTGTATAATGGAACTCTAAAAATGTATTATTTAACTCACTGATTAAATGAGGCTAAGTATAAAAATGTTATATTTTTAAGATGTATTTTCTGTATTCATGTGACTGTCTACAGGTCATGTACTGTATCAGAGTATTCCACATCAGATAGAGCAATGATTCCCAACCAGGGGTGCATTACACATTGGCATCCATTGCCGGACAGTAAACCAAAGGAAACTGCGAACGTGCATCTTATCAAAATCTCACAGCTATACTTAGTTGGTGAGAGGACACTTAATGTTATAGAGACAACATTACTATTAATCAACCAATCAGATTTTAGGATTTGTGCTTGATGCATACATTGTTGTGAATAATTATTTTATTATTCCTGTGTACTAATGAATCATGCACAATAAGACCAGAAGCATGTATACAGACAGTAACTAGGCTCAGCTTTGATTTCATGTTGCCTTTAATGGACTTCAGTGTGGCGCTCCCCCTCATTTCACGTAACTAACATATCACAGACCCTGACAACAGCCCGGTCATGCCTTAATGCCAGGAATGTGTACGGTTTCTCTCCAAAGACTTTGAAATCTCACTTAAAGCTCAGGGTTGCACAGATGCTGCTGCTGCTGCTCAGTGAAGTGGGAGTAGTTTGTAGCACGTGTGCTCACCATAAAGGCATTTTGCTTTCATCTATGGTCATCGCAGCGGAGGAACGCATTTAACCCTCTGGCATTGTTTGTTTTACAACCTGTAGGTCAGTTGTTCATTTTATGCCATTGTACCATTCTTTATAATGCCTTACATGAGTTTCTGCATTGTAAAGCCAACATACTGAAACTTCAGTGAGGAACAGAACAGTTTCTAATGTATAATATTTCTCTGTTAAAATATTTTCTTAAACCCCAGTTTAATATTCAGAGACAACCATAAAAAAAGCCATTTGTTGATAATAACTGTATATTTATTTATATATTATCTATATATATTTCAGCCAGCATAGCAACACTGCTGCCAATAGCACTAGTTTGTGGTAGAGCCATCTGTTTTCCTAACCAATGTCTGGCAAACCTGTTTGAAAACAATTATTACAGTTCCTGTACATTACACAATTCAATGGTTAAATTATACTATAATATATTAGATATTAAGTTATATATTTTAAAGTTATATTTAATTAAATTTAATAATTAAAACGTAATATTCTCAAATTCTCAAGCTTGTCTGAAATTCAGGGTGATGCGACAGCTAAATATGATTGTGACAATTATTTCAATTATAATTATTGATGGGTTCTCTGGTCATATTGACACCATCTCACACTGAGAATAATTGTAAGCCATTTTCGTCAAATAATGTGTTTCTGGTTGAGGTAGATTGAATTTCTAATTTTTCTCAATGAAATCTTTATAGAGTATAGTTTAGGCTTGTAAGTGTTCAGGGTGTTAAGTAGCCTACTCTGCTAAATAGTCCTTTTATTGCTTTCAGCTTTATGGTGTTTTCACACATTCTTCTCAGGTCTTCAGTATACCATAAAATGGTACTTTAGGTCCAGCTAAAACACATGTGGCCTTTTCAAAGTCACACATTTGTCACACACTTGTCACAAAACCAGAAAAGAAATCTGTCAAGAATTTAGGGTAATATAACAAGTTAAGCTTTTAAAGGGGTGGTTCATTGCGATTTCACTTTTTTTAACTTTAGTTAGTGTGTAATGTTGCTGCTTGAGCATTAACAGTATCTGCAAAGTTACAGCGCTGAAAGTTCAATGCAAACGGAGATATTGTCTTTTAAAGTTTAATGCCTACAATTACGACCGGTTTGGACTACAATGAGCTTCTTCCCGGCTTGGTGACATCATAAACCCTGCAATTAACATAAACCCTGCCCATGGGAACACGCAAACAAAGAGGACAAGGCCATGTCGCACGGCATTATGGAAGCAGAAGAGTTGTCTATACCGGACATGCGCGGCGCAATTCAACGCGTCAAAAGATAATAGAACCAATTATAATCTGTGATGTTTTCTACACTGAATGCGCCGCTGAAGACAGCTTCCAGAATCTACACGCGTTCAATGCTGGATTTGCACAAAGGCTACTGAAAGATGAAGTATTCCCACTTTAAAAGCAGAAGCTGCTGTTTATCGTCCCCAAACTGTAAGTACGTTTTATTGTTTGTATGTGACTTTTAAATGTATAGTTCTGTTGCTATTTTTTGGTTGCATCAAGGACGTAAACAAAGACCAATGCAGTTTGGCTTCGCTAGCCAGTTAGCTAAATTCTATTGCATACTTCTCCAACAAACACCAAATTAAACGATTACAAATTAAACGATACCTTTACAAAAATGCTACTGCTTAGTCATGTATTCAGCTACAGTAAAGATTTAATCAGAACACTGTGGGGCAGCAGTAACATTTACAAGTGACAGCATATCTAAACACTTTGACACAAATACAAACGGAAATACTTACCATTCGGAAACGTCCTTTAAAAATCGTGCTTGCAGAGGTTCTGCTTGACCCTCTTCATTACTGCTATATGGGTCTGATTCGGGCTTAAATTGATACAGCAATATTGATGCCATTATTTACATTTCCTCTGAAAGCATGCAACTATTACCTGTAATGGTAAGGGCGTGTTGTTTCCGGATACTTCAGTGAATCACAATACACTGGGCCAGCTAACCAATCTGAGCCCATTACATTACATTTCGGAGTAAGTGGTGTCATAGAACCAGGAAGTCAAACTGGCCGTTCAAATGACAATGGAGACAGCTGTGTAGAATAAAGGTAAAATGTATGAAAAATACGAAGCATTAAGACATGTTGAACTGCACCCCATAAACACAATCAAGCCTAGAAAAATAACAGTGACCCACCCCTTTAAATAAGCATCAATGGAGGAAGACACTTTTTATGCCCAGATAGTGTAGTTATAGCATCTACCAGATGGGACTAACTGCCTGGCTGAAGTGTGCTGAACATTCCTCTGGACCGCCTTTAAAAACTTGTGAAACCAAAGAGGCCTATGGAACACTGTCTCCTGTCAGCAGACGGGGCTGCTTGGCCCACAGAACTAAAGCACATGATTAACATACAGTGCAAATAAAACTGGACATCTACAAAGTGCTTACTCTAACATGGTGACAGAAAACAGTGGGTGCTAATAATAGAATGACACATGATTTGATTTATGAATTTGATTTACGAGGCCCAGGCGGAATCTTCAGATGTTCTTGTTTCATTTCCAGTCTTGATTTTGGGAGAAAATCTGTGGAATTGTGTGGACTGGATTGGTAAACTTGATATAATAAGTTAAATGGAGTTGAGAGCATTGTAGTAATTGTAGTAATAAGACTGAATTTATTATTTAAGAAGGAAGGTATTATTAGTGCTGCTGAATAAAACATGAAATCAAAGTTTTATATACTTACTAAATGATCGGTCCTTGTAAATTATCATTTTGATGGTCATGGAAATCCTGGAAATTTATCATAGATTTTATAGGTCTGAAAATGTTATGGAAATTTTGTGAAAATCACCATTGGAAAATGCTTCATGTAATCAAGAAATTGTGTCCTGCACATTATTCTCTCTCAATATTCCTTTTCAATTAGAAATATCACAGTAAAATTTTTACAGGAAAAAATGACAACAGTAAAAACCTAATTGGTTACCTTGCCATATATGGTGAAAAATTGTAAATGGTTTATCACGTATGTAATTTTACTGTAAAATAGGGTCAAAATTGTTTGCCCCCCTTTTTTTCTTTTTCCCCCAAGTAAAATATGAATTACCATATAATTATATTATTGCCCATGATTTATGGAAAAGCTACTTACGATGAACTTTGTGGTTTTCTATTTTACCACCTGTATTATTATTATGGTTATAAGTACATTTCAAGATAAAAAGTATTAGTTTGCTATCACTTAAAAAATTCTGTAATACCTGAAACACTGTCACTCACCGTATTTTTATGCTGAATATCTGTTTTATTTGCTTATTTTATTTTCATGTTGTCCGTCACTAAATTGACACATTCAATAGCGACACCTGTCTAAATATCTCTACATCAATTTTATACTGTCTCCACCTGTTTCCTTATGAGCATATATGGTGCAGAGTTGACACTTCTAAAGAAAGCTAAGATGTTGTACAAGGCCCTAAATTCACAGTTTATCATCTTTCCTTCAAACCGTGACGTCATGGGTGATTTGTGGTGTATTAAGCTCCAGATCAACATACTATATTGGAGGAGTAGCCTTCTTTCCATAATGAGCCCGTATAAGTTTCAGTCACATCTGAAACGGAGACGGGCCAGCTAGCAGGTTGAGGTCTCGGGTGTAAAAATGACCAGGCATGGCAATGCTGAATGCAATGCCTGCATTTCACCAGCAGGTGTGCTGAAGGAAAGAGCATGGGTCAATATATAATTTTACCAGTCACCATTTGTAATTTTAGGTGCTAACTGCTGCTGATGTTAATGGATAGCAATGCCTGATATTCCTCATGGACTAACAGCGGTGTTCGTCTCTGATCATGTGACCTGGCCCAGCCTATAGTGTGTACTGTCTGACCGACATTTTGTTGACTTGCTGACAGTTGAAAATAGGTCACCTTTTGATCGCTGCCAAGACTGTGGTAGCCGGTAGCTATTGTTCAGCAAGTTAGATAAATGAGGAGGATCGAAATACCTGGAATAATTGCTCCATAATCCATTGGTGTTGGCAGGTGGTTTTTTTTTTTCCTCCTCATGGATGGTCACTGACTGCTGGACTGTTTTTATGCTTTTTAATGGAAGTTTCCTGAGAGATTAACTTCAATATATATCATCTGTCCTTTACATGTAAGATCACAAAATAAATGTCCAGGCCATATTTCTACCTAAAAGGAAAAAAAAAAAAAAACATGGAAAAACTATTACGAATTTTAAGATCTTTTGCATTGTGACCTTATTTTTATGACAGTTAAGCAAATATTTTCATATTTCATTTTCGTAATCATTTATTTTATTTTTTAATATGCAATATGGTGGACACCAAGAGTTACTAAGGTAGGATATTGATCAGTAACATTTCCAGATGTCTTCACAATGCAGAAGCCTCATTAAGCAAAATATCTTATTTTGGAGTGAAATGGGATTTTGTGTAGACAACTGTACATTATTTTTCAAGTTAAACAAACCATATCTACCACACATAAATAGCCTCTGAGGGCTTTAAGATTAATTTAGAGGGCACAGTGGCAACAGGCAAGGCATGTTTTACAGCCGCTTTACAGACCCTGTGACAGCTTGTCTTTCTCTAAGACTGCATAATGATATTCCTCGTAACACAAACCCATCCAGCCATGCCAAAAAATCTCCATATTAGCAACAAAATTAATAGATGAAGGGGTGTAGGAATAATCTGAAATGTAGGGGACACAACATACTTGTCAGCTTTGCTCAAGAATATTATTTACTTGGACTGGTAATGATTTTCAATTATTTATTTACACACTGTTCACCCAGTAATCATAACTGAATTCTAAATAGGCACTAGTCATAGCTCAGATATTAGTATTAGTCTATGAAAGGTACAAAAAGGTTCTATATCAAGACAACAAATACCACAATGATGCAAGTTTGTGCGACGTAGCATTAGCATAGTAGCATTAGTGTTTATGTGTTTGTTTAGACCATTGTGAACATTGCCAATGAGGTTCTACATATTAAGGACCCCAGATACCACAAGGCAGTGATTTTGTGTTTGCCGAAGTAGCTTTAGTGTTTACATGTTTTAGTCCACTGCGCACGTTGAAATTAAAGGTGCTAAAGAGGATCTTTTCGCCGACTGAGAAACTAAAGACTGTTAGTGAGTTTTTGAAATGAGCGCATGCGTAAGAACAACCCCCCTCCTTCACAGCTCATTTTGAGGGAACGCCTCCCAAAACTCGTGCACGAGTATTGGAACACGAGTGTTTACCACCGGCATTCGCTGTGTCGTGTTAGTGGATTCATTATGTCGGACTCACCGCAGGTAACTTATAATCTGCAGTTGTTACTCCTGTCTCCTGACAAAAACATTGCATGCAGCGCCTGTGGAGTGTGGAAAGTTACTGGAGCGCGCAGCCGCACACGTCTCGCACGTCTTGCACAAGGAACGTCATGGCAGTGATTGACAAGCCAGAGGGCCAATCGGCTGATGTTTTTAAGGCCCTACCTCGTGCACAGATGATGTATATTAATATTATTACTTTCAGTGCACCTAATAAATAGTCTTTTATCAGTTAGTAAAGACAGTTTCAAGTAATATTGCAAAAATGTATAAAACAAAACATCCTCTTTAGCACCTTTACGGTTCTATGGACGGTTCTAGGACTCCAAATACCACAAGGATGCAAGTTTATGTGCTTGAAGTAGTATTTGCCATAGTAGCTTAATGTTTATGTATTTTAGTCCACTGCGCACACTGCTAACAAGGTTCTACATAAGGACTTCCACAAGGACATGAGTTTGTGTGCTTGATGAGTCTAACAACTATTGTAGTCTTTGTAGAATCTTGTTAGCAGCTATTCTAAAAAATCCATTGGAAATTCTGTAGGGAGAATTTTGCTTTCCAGATTGGCCTACAAATTGATGCTATACTAATTTGATACTATTTTTATTTATAGAATTTTTTTTAGACGCATTCATGTTTAAACAATGAAAGCCCAAGTTAACATGCCCAAACTACAGGGTTCTACTACAGTATTTCCTGACAGCTCCTTTCTATGCCACGTCTTTTCTGACGCAACCTCAGTGTGCACCTGCCAAACGTTGTTTGTTTTCGTTTAGCACGGTGGGGAAGCCAACCCTGTGCTTCTCTTGTCATTAGCTGAACTTGATTAGATGACAAAAAAAGCTAAAGTTTCCCTCTGGAGGCAGTCTGAGCAGATGACACAGCTGCAGGTTGGCGTTGATTGTCTGTGGGGTGGGACGTGTGAAGGTGCGGGCTATTCTTGTTCATTCACAATGTAAATATCAGGCAGATGTATGAAGAGTGAGTCATGTAGACATTTTAAGGGTCGAGGTGACTCATGTCCACCCACAGTCCATCTTGCATAACACCCAAAACATCACACACACGAACAAGAACTCAGGTAGACCTGCCGTTTCTTTCAAACACCACAGCAATGATTCAACTGATGCTTACTGATTTTTTTTTTTTTTAAACTTTTATACCTTTTTTAACAAAAGTTTTGAATTAATGACTCTAGTCAAGTTGTAATCATCAGACATCAAATTAATTTTTTGTTTGCTTTTCAGCCTTTCTTCTTATTGAGGTATTTAAGGCTGCATTTACACTGCAAGTCTTACACTTTCAAGTGTTTTTTTTTCTTTTTTCACTTGCCGACTTCAATGTCATTGATAAGGCGGAACTAGCGACTGACTTCACAAGAGCGTAAGCAAACAATGGTTGTATTAGCCTAATGCTAATTCCAGTACTCACTGTGTTCGTGTTGCTGAAGTGCATCCATTATCATTTGCCAGCATTTTTTTTTTTTTTTTTTTTTTTTTAAACTCTGTCATGGTAGTCCCTCTAGAAATCATAATTAAGGCAAGAGTACTGTTGGCACAAACCTTTCCTCTATTGCATAATTCAGTAGCACTTTAGTTCATTGTCCAATTCTCACTATTAACTAGTTGCTTATTATCATGCGCATTATAAGGATAATATTATAATATAATAATATTATAAAGCGACAAGAATATTTTTGTTGCACCAAAAAAACAAAAATAACGACTTATTTAGTGATGGCCGATTTCAAAACACTGCTTCAGGAAGCTTCGGAGCATAATGAATCAGCGTGTCGAATCATGATTCGGATCGCGTATCAAACCACCAATGGCTGAAATCACGTGACTTTGGCGCTCCGAACAGCAGAAACTAAAATATCTTAATTTGTGTTCCGAAGATTAACGAAGGTCTTACGGGTGTGAAACGGCATGAGGGTAAGTAATAAATGACAGAATTTTCATTTTTGGGTGAACTAACCCTTTAATGCCATATTCTACATCCTCAAAGGGTTAGTTCACCCAAAAATGAAAATTCTGTCATTAATTACTAACATTCATGTTGTTCCACACCCGTATAAGACCTTTGTTCATCTTCAGAACACAAATTAAGATATGTTTGATGAAATCTGAGAGCTCTATCACTCCTCCATAGACAGCAATTTAACCACCACTTTCAAGGTCCAGAAAGTTACTAAAGACATTGTTAAAAGTGAACGTGACTGCAGTGGTTCAACCTTAATTTTATGAAGCGACAAGAATACTTTTTGTGCCTAAAAACAAAAATAACGACTTCATTCAACAATATCTTCACTTCTGTGTCATTCTTATATGCCGTTTATGTTCAGCGCTTCCAGCACATGTGTGTGATGCTGATGCAGGAGCCGGCCAATACTGACATGGCGTTCTAACGTAGAACCTGGAAGCGCCGGATGTAAACAGCGTAGGAGAATGACACAAGAGAAAATATTGTTGAATAAAGTCGTTACTTTTGTTTTTTTGCAAACAAAAAAGTATTCTCGTCACTTCATAACATTTAATAATAATAATAATAATAATAATAATAATAATCCTTACATTTTATATAGCGCTTTTCTGGGCACTCAAAGCGCTTTACATATTGAAGGGGGAATCTCCTCAACCACCACCAATGTGCAGCATCCACCTGGATGATGCGACGGCAGCCATATTGCGCCAGAACGCCCACCACACACCAGCTTATTGGTGGAGAGGAGACAGAGTGATGAAGCCAATCACTGTATGGGGATGATTAGGAGGCCATGATGGACAGAGGCCAATGGGCAAATTTGGCCAGGATGTCGGGGTTACACCCCTACTCTTTTCGAAGGACATCCTGGGATTTTTAATGACCACAGAGAGTCAGGACCTCGGTTTAACGTCTCATCCGAAGGACGGTGCTTTTTGACAGTATAGTGTCCCCATCACTATACTGGGGCATTAGGACCCACACAGACCACAGAGTGAGCACCCCCTGCTGGCCTCACTAACACCTCTTCCAGCAGCAACCTAGTTTTCCCAGGAGGTCTCCCATCCAGGTACTAACCAGGCTCAGCCCTGCTTAGCTTCAGTGGGCAACCAGCCTTGGGCTAAAGGGTGATATGGCTGCTGGCATTTAAGGTTGAACCACTGCAGTCACCTCGACTGTTTTAACAATGTCTTTAGTATCTTTCTGGACCTTGAAAGTGGTGGTTAAATTGGTTAATTCCACCTAACGGCACCAATACATCATCTTTCTTTCGCTTCACCATGTTTGAAAGCTGTGTACAGAAGAGCTTCTGTGCTTCAATTGGACCGAGTCACAGATGTGATGGAAACCATCATGGACGACTGGGAAAAAACTTAAACATGCTAGTCTTTCTGTCGTGAAGTGTCACAGATGCGGCGTTGGTTGCCATCCACTATGACACACTATACGAGATAAAACGATCAATTCTTGCATCCCGACGCCCATTGTCATTTACGAATCACCACGACACCTTACACCTCACGGATCGTGCCAAAATCGAGCTGATGTTGTGCAGTCTGAACCCGGCATAATAGCGAAACAGTGTGTTTGACTACAAAAACAGTGAAATTATAATTATGCTGAGAAATATATGTAGCTTTCAGTAGCGAAGCTGTTTTATTTATACAGTTTTGTCATGAAGTCCAGCTTCCCCTCTCTGGATGTAATTTGGGTGTAATGGGTGGAGCTAGAAGTTCCAACCACACCCTAACCCTACACATAACTCTAACCCTCCACCCATTAGATCCACAGAGGTGAAGCTGGACTAGTTCAAGCTCAACCCATGATGAGCTGGACGTCATTTGGCTCTGCAGTAAGTGCCACTTTAAAGAATATGAAGATAAGTTTGATTGGTGACGAGTGCAGAAGCCCTTGTATGGAGATGGCTTGACTGTTTATTAGACCAATTAGTAGCTACACTCTTCCTCCTTTGTTTGCAATCATCCATATTTATCAACATGAGAATGAGGATAAGAAAAAAGTTACGTGCTTATACACCTGCTGTGAATCATTTTGTGGAAAACCACACTGAAGAAGAGTTGTACACAATTCAACTTAAGTCAACTTAAAGGATTAGTTCACTTTCAAATGAAAATTTCCTGATAATTTACTCACCCCCATGTCATCCAAGATCTTTCAAGTCTTTCTTTCTTCAGTCGAAAAGAAATTAAGGTTTTTGATGAAAACATTTTTCTCCATATAGTGGACTTCAATGGCCTCCAAGCTCTCTTCTTCTTCTCTATTAGAAGTCCGGCAGTGTAGACACCTGTATTACTGCCCTCCTCAGGTGAAAGTTTAAACTAAATTGTCATATTCAATATGCTAGTGCAAGTATATAACAATTAGTTCAAACTTTGACCTGTGGAGGGCAGTAATACACTTAGCAGCGTCTACACTGCCAGAATTCTAATAGAGAAGAAGAAGAGAGCTAGTTTAAGATGAGCATTTATGGTTAAAATGTATAAAATTGTAAAAAAAAAAAATTAGAAAATGAGCAATGGTTTCTCTAGATAAGACCCTTATTTCTCGTCTGGGATCGCGTAGAACGCTGAAACTGTAAGTTTGACTGTTTGGAGTCCATTGAAGTCCACTATATGGAGAAAAATCCTGGAATGTTTTCATCAAAAACCTTAATTTCTTTTCGACTGAAGAAGGACATGGATATCTTGGATGACATGGGGGTGAGTAAATTATCAGGAAATTTTAATTTGAAAGTGACCTTATCCTTTAAGGCTAGAATTTCATTAGAAATGGAGCTAACCTGAAATTGTTGATTTACCTTTATAACTTCTGTACTCCTTTGTTTCTTTAATCACTGGCCCAGTGTGATCTATGGAAAGAAACAGCTCGTCACTGCTCTATTCTCAGCTGCTGCTATCAGTACAGCTCAGCCCATGGTTATCTCATAGGAGCTTTTACAGAGACATGGACAGACAGCTTGTTCACTAATGGAGGACGTATGTCTAAGAAAGGGTGTCCAATTTCATTAGCCTTTGTTGCCTGTCTGTGTCCTCCTCTGATAAATGGGAAGAATCTGTATCTTCCCAATTTTGTGGATGATGGGAATGATGTGTGTGAATGAGACAGAATGTGCTGTGTGATCTTCAAAGTTTATTAATAACATCTCGTAACCCCGGGTGGCCATACCACAGTGAAGTCTGGAAAGTTTACAGCTGTCATCAGCTGTAACCTCTCATCAGGTGATATTGCCTAATCAATGGGCCCAGTGGGGGAGGAAGTGATGTCGGTGTCTCTCTTAATGGCTGGTAGTAATTACATGACTGCAAATGAGCCCCAGATGCAAAGTTAGTGTCTGCCTTGACTGTGATGCTAAATTCAATTTATAAGTTGTGCACAAGGGATCAAGGTTTAATAAGGATGGAAAAGTTTACCCCTGCTGGTAAATATGGTAACAACACTGTATGGCTGCAAAAAAGCATATTTCTCAATTGATGGCAAAAGTAGCTACATGCTACAAATAGAGGTTCCACAATGGGGTTTTAACAATAGTGCCATTAAAGAAACATTTCTGGCTCCCCAAAGAACCTTTCAGTGAGAAGATCTTAAAAGAACCATGTTTTCTTAATGTAAAGAACATTTAAAAAATCTGAAGAACCTTTTTATAATGGACCTTTTTTGGAATAGAAAGTTTCCACAGAGTTTAAAGGGTCTTCATGGAACCATCGATGCCAAAAACCATTATTTTTATGATCGATTCTTGTAGTTAACAATTGGTATGTGTGACGCACACTGCACAAAACCAGGGACATCCTCATTTTTAAAAACAATGTAGAAATAGTAAATGATGTTTTTTTTATTCATATTCTTTTTTTTAATCAATTTTAAAAATAAAAAATATATTTTTTATTTTAAATGTTCTATTTATGTATATAATCTAAAAACAAAAATTTATTTTTCCTTTTACCTTTTTTTTTTTTTTATTTTCTATTTAGATTTAGAATTGAATGTGTTTGTTTGTGTGTGCAACTGTGGGATGATTCAGATATGGCTGTTACTGGACTGAAGCAGGCAGTCTGCCAAACAGTGATATTTTCAGGCTTTACTGCTGCACTAACTTTATTTTAATAGGGCTTATTTAAAGAAGTGCAAAGTGCAAGCTCATTGTGTGTCTATGTGTGAACTTCACCAGCAATATGCCTTAAAGGAATAGTTCAACCAAAAATGAAAATGACTTCAGTATTTACTCAGCCTCAAGCCATCCTAGCTTTATATGAATTTCTTCGTTCAACTGAACACAATCTGAGTTATATTAAATAATATCCTGGCTCTTCCCAGCTTTGTAATGACATTGAATTGTGGCTGAGCTTTGGAAGCTCCAAAAAGTCTGTCCGTCCGTCCGTCCATCCATCCATCATAAAAGTAATCCATACGACTCGACCGGGTTAATAAATAGTTTCTGCCATCGTCAGTTCTCACCTAAGCATATGTTGGGTCAGAGGTCACCCTTCTGCCGGAACTCGACTCTCTCATGAACACACATATGGCCATTGCTGGAAACCAGTGATTATAGTTTATACAGGGAGTGCAGAATTATTAGGCAAGTTGATTTTCTGATCATATTTTTTTTTCCAAGCACATTTTACCAATTCCAATCCACATCAATCTTAATAACTACTATTAATATTGTTTTTAATCATTTATAAGTGATATATAATTGTTCATGAAGGCTGGAAATGAAAAATGCCCTATATTCAGGTGTGCAGAATTATTAGGCAGGTTTTCTTTTACAGGCAAAATGAGCCAAAAAAGAGATTTAACTCAGACTGAAAAGTCAGAAATTATTAAATACTCATGAGAAGGACGCAATACTAATTCAATACTAGAAATTGCAAAGTTAAAGCATGACCAAGGGAAAGCAAAATGCTCATGGGGTCAGCGGGGTCAAACAAAAACAGCTGGAGAAGCAAAGACACATGTTAACTGCAAAATAATTCAGAATTAAGGTGAAGAATTAAGTGTGAAACAATCAGGAACCCTTTAGTCTCCAGCAACACCATTTTCCAGAACTGCATCCTACCTGGAGTCTCCAGAAGTGCAAGGTGTCAGGATCTCAGAGACTGTGAAAAAATAACCCACTCTTAATAAAAATCACAAGCTGAAGTGTTATAAAATACATGAAGACTGGGTTTTTATAGGCCTTATAGACAGACAGCTTGAGAGTGACTCCTGAAGGACCAGCACCACAATCTCTTGTACCACTGTTTGAAGAATTCATCTTCCAGAATCTGGCAGTAAGTTTTGGAAGATCAGTTTTAGTCCATCTCTGCAAGACGGACATTTCAGGATAAGAGATGGACTAAAAGTGAACTCCCACACTTTACTGCCAGATTCTGGAAGATAAATTCTTCAAACAGTGGTACAAGAGGATGTGGTGCTGGTCCTTCAGGAGTCACTCTCAAGCTGTCTGTCTATAAGGCCTTTAAAAACCCAGTCTTCATGTATTTTATAACACTTCAGCTTGTGATTCTTATTAAGAGTGGGTTATTTTTTAGGATTCTTTAGCTAACGTAAGTCTCTGAGATCCTGACACCTTGCACTTCTGGAGACTCCAGGTAGGTTGCAGTTCTGGAAAATGGTGTTGCTGGAGACTAAAGGGTTCCTGATTGTTTCACACTTAATTCTTCACCTTAATTCTGAATTATTTTGCAGTTAACATGTGTCTTTGCTTCTCCAGCTGTTTTTGTTTGACCCCGCTGACCCAGTGAGCATTTTTCTGTCCATTAGTCATGCTTTAACTTTGCAATTTCTAGTATTGAATTAGTATTGCGTCCTTCTCATGAGTATTTAATAATTTCTGACTTTTCAGTCTGAGTTAAATCTCTTTTTTGGCTCATTTTGCCTGTAAAAGAAAACCTGCCTAATAATTCTGCACACCTGAATATAAGGCATTTTTCATTTCCAGCCTTCATGAACAATTATATATCACTTATAAATGATTAAAAACAATATTAATATTAGATATTAAGATTGATGTGGATTGGAATTGGTAAAATGTGCTTGGAAAAAAAATATGATCAGAAAATCAACTTGCCTAATAATTCTGCACTCCCTGTAAAGTTTTAAATATGAAAATTTTTCTCACAAAAACCCATCGTTTGCGGGTGAGTAAATTATGTGATCATTTTCATTTTTGCTTGAACTATTCCTTTAAAAACACAACAAAGGTATTTCATAAGCTAAAACTTTAGAAACTCTAGATTTTTATTTAATTTTCTATTTAATTATATGTTAAATAAAAATATTTTGAATCTTTAGTCACACTTAAAGATTAAAATGAAACTTCTGTCATTAATTTGTCACCCTCATGTCCAAACCCATAGGACCTTTGTTCCTCTTCAGAACACAGATTAAGATATTTTGATGAAATCTGAGAGGTTTTTTTATCCTCTATTGAAAGCAATGAAATTACCACATTCAATGTCCAGAGAAGTAGTAAAGACATTGTTAAAATAGTCAACGTGACTGCAGTGGTTCAACCTTAATGTTATGAAGCGATGACAATACTTTTTTGTGTGCAAAAACCAAACAAAAATAACAACTTATAAATAACGATTCAACAAATTCATCTCTCTCCTGTCAAAAGTATTCTTGTCGCTTCATAATAAATAAATAAAAAAACTCTCGGATTTCATCAAAATATCTTAATTTGCGTTCCGAAGATGAACAAAGGTCTTATGGGTGTTTAACAACATGAGGGTGAGTAATCAATGACAGAAATTTCATTTTTCATGAAATTTCTGTCATTAATTCATTTTTGGGTGAACTAACCCTTTAAGGCCCGTTCACACCAAGAATGATAACTATAACAATAACTATAACGATAACTATATTAGCGTCCACACTAATGCACAATCTCATTCTGTTTATTATAAGCGTGCTGCAGTTTTGTCTTTTAGCACTTTAAATGTTCAAGCTACTAAAACAGAATGAATTCTGATTGGCTGTCAGTGTTTTTATCGTTCATCAACTAGAAAAAATCATTGTGAAAGTGATTCCTCTGTGTTTTATCATTATAGTTGTGGTGCTATTCTTTTAAATTTAGAATGCTTTTTAATGATATGTTAATTGTTACCATTATAGTTATCATTCTTGGTGTGAACTGGTCTTTGAAGGGATAGTTCACCTGAAAATTAAAATTGCATTTTACTCACCCTCATGCCATTCCGTTTGACTTATTCTGCACAACTCAAAAGAAGATATTTTGAAAAAGTCTTTTTGTCCATATAATGAAAGCCAGTGGAGTCCAAAACAAAATTATATGGACTAAAATACACTGAGATATTTTTCAAAATATCTCTTGAAGTATATTCTTGATAATACGATATCTTTCTGCACTGGAACAAACTCCATCCCGGCTGCTTACAGCTGTGCTGGAGTCTTGTCTGTTTGCCAGCACTGCATGTGTGTAATGGACCAACAGCGGAAAAGTCACAGTAGTTTCATCCTCCACTTCCTCATTTGTCTTCTATGACAGTCTGCGTGTCTTTATTAAATCCAGTAGGGATATAACACCAATGCAGCCCCTTTTTACTAATAATTTTCACACAGATCATCTAACTTTCTACAGTATGTGGCAGCTGTTCACAGTTTTTCTGTAATCTTCTGTATTAATGTAATGGCTATTTGATAAACTATGTTTCCGTTCTGTGGAGAGCACATGTGGCCACATGTCTCATTATTTTTTTCATAATTGCATCTTGCTGAGAGATATTATAGAATAGAGATTCTGTAATGTGGGATTTGGCTATGACTTTCATGCATCCAGCTTTATCTTTGATGCTTAGTGTTTGAAATAAAGCCAGTATACATCCATTTATCTTCACTGATGTCCCAACAATTTAAAGCTACATTACACCATCCCAGTAGTCAACAAACTGCTACTGAACGGCCAAAGCGTAAATAGTATTGTTACCGTTTACATTCCGTTCAGAAGTTTGTGTTGTTTTTGTTTTATTAATTATTTGATTCAGTATGTATGGATTAAATTAATCAAAAGTGACAGTAAAGACATAATGTTACAGTTACAAGATAAAACAAGTATTTCAATTTTGAAAAAATGTTTTTCACTTTCTATTTAGGGATGCACTGAAATTTTGGCCGGAAAAATTTATCGGATGAAAATGGCATTTACAGTTTTGGCCAAAAATGGCTTGCGTTCATATTCTGGGCTCATCTGCTTTTCTAGTATGCTTTATTAGTATGGTGTTTACTAAGTTTGGTTTGTTAATAACACTGCCTTAGTAAATTAAGCGATAAGCGTTTTAGAATGTCCCATTGGCAGGGAATTTAAAATAATGCTCTAAAATAATGGTCGCCTTAAAAGAAAACTCACGCTGGGGGCTATAATCATCTATAATACAGAGCCCCTATAGAATATAGATATATACCCCCTGGCCCCCTCCTGAATTAAGAATCCCCCTCCAATTCGTGTGTCTTGGCGCCGGCTCTGTCATGGCCCAAACGCTCCACTCATATATGTACCACTCACGCTCACCGGAAAAGCAAAGTGTGCTCGCATAATGTTCCGACATGACAATTCTCCGGACTTGACTGTTTCTGTTTGCAATAGCCCTACTGTGCTGTAACATGGTGTGGTTGGTGTAGCCGTGCTGGGAAACTGAAAAAACTCACGCTAGCCTCTCGTTCACTGATCTACTCCCTGCTATCTGCTCACATGCTCTGATAATAATAGCTTTGTAGGACTATACTTTGATAATTGGTCAAAAAATAAATCTGTTAAATCTGATTCTGTCACATAGAACTGAATGAAGAATAATATATTTATATTTAACATTATTTTGATGCAGGCCTATTTTCTGTCCAATTTTTGAGTTAAGTTGAATTTGTATTTTTTAAAATTCCGATTCAGTAAAATGTAATTTAATTAAAAAGTTTAATAATGATGCAATTATACAATAAAACAAAATTTTTTTTAAAGTCATTTTCAGTTTTGGTTTTCAGTCCAAAATTTTCATTTCAGTGCATATACTTTCGTATGGAAAAAATTTTGAACCCAAAGAAATCTGTACTTTTTTTTCTTTTTTTTTTTTTCTAAATTATTTTATTTTTCCCAAATTCTGTTTTCATTTCCTTATTTGACATGAAAATCTTCTCTGGTTCATTTCTTCAGTCCGTCAAGGACTGACATCCTCGAGTAAAAACATGAACTCACTGGAGAGCCACATTATAGTAGATACTTTCGTACGGAAGAGGATTAGGGCCAAGCAATAATAAAAAAATAGAACCATCTCGAGATTAAAGTCATTATTAAGTGAGATTAAACTTAATTTTGAATTTTGAAAAAAAAAAAAAAAAGTTTTAATAAAATATCGAGAATAAACTCATTAAATTGAGAAAAAAAAAATCAAAATTTAATGAGTTTATTCTCAACATTTTATTTTGACTTTTTTCTAGAAATGTAACAAGTTTTTTTCTCTAAACATTACAACTTTAATCTCGAGATGGTTTTATTTTTTTATTATTGCTTGTCCCTAATCCACTTTTGTACTTTCTACTCTTAAAAGTATCCTGAAAAAAAGTGGTTCCAACAAAAATATTAAGCTGAACATTTGTTTTCAGCATTAATAATAATAATAAGTTTTCAGAGCAAATCATCATATTAAAATGATTTCTGAAGGATCATGTGACACTGAAAACTGGAGTAATGATGCTAAAAATTTAGCTTTGATCACAGGAATAAAATACATTTTAAAATATATTACAATAGAAAACTGATATTTTAAATTATAATAATATTCCAAAATATTACTGTATTTACTGTAAGAATACAGCAAATAAATGCAGCCTTTGTGAGCATAAGATTCACACAAAAACATTCTAAAAAATCTTACCATCCCAAACTTATGAAATTAATACATATTGCAATATTTTATTTACTCTGTTCGTATCAAATTCCTACCATATTATCTGGTGCAATAACACCATCAGGATCTCAAAAAGGATGATGGAGGCAGTGTTAATTTTGGCAGCCATTTTTGATTTAGTCTTAGTCTTTATCTTAAGACGAAAATGCTCCTTAGTCTTAGTCACATTTTAGTCTTTCATATTTTAGTCTAGTTTTAGTCAACGAAAAGTCATCACATTTTTGTCAAGTCTTAGTCATTACTTTGTCAAACTACAGTTACCAACATTCATTTTGATAGCTATTTTATATGTAGTCTTTAGACAAAATAGTCATAATTTTTCTCTTTAGACCAATACTTGTAAGCTTATGAAAATTTGAATCAAGGTAACAGACTGTATTAACACTGCACTCTTAGCAGTAGCACTTGTGCAATTCTACATATCCTCTTTCATTGGTTCTCAAACTTTCTAGAGTGTCGTACCCCCTGAGGGATTTAACATCCTTCTGCGTACCCTCTCTGTTCCACTTAGATTGCAGTTACACTTTTCCATTAAGGGACAATAACCTTCTTAAATCGATTTTTTCCAGTGCATTTTTTACCTTTATAAATACCTTTGTAAAATAAATAATATATATATATATATATATATATATATATATATATATATATATATATATATATATATATATATATATATATATATAATTTTTTTTTTTTTTTTTTAAATGCAATAAATACAATGATGATAAAAACAAAGTGATACTTTTAAATATTACATTAAAACCGCCAGTAGGTGGCAGTAAGTCACTGTTTTTATGAGTGAATCATCGAGTCATTCATTCGTTCAGTATCAAAGCTAGCGGCTGTATTTATGAATGAATCATTGACGATTTGTTCACGAAACGCATCTTGTGTGCTGCAGTTCTGCTGTGGCTTTCGTTGCAAAATACTGACAATACTGTTTAAAATGCATATATTACCCTTTTGTTTGTTGGACTGTATAAAATCAATATTCGGGAAATTATATATTATATTCAGACAATATTCTTGCTGGTATAATATGATCAACATTAAAAACAGTAACTCGCAGAAGGGTATGTTTTTGTATCGAAGCGAGTTTTAATCTTAAATCTACATGTCTATGTTTGTTCTTATGTATGTCTATATTTGTTCTTCATGCTAGTAAGTGCTAAATCCCCACTTTCACAAAGGTAACGTTATATTGTAGAGAACAGCACAATGTAGTACGATGCTGGCTTGTCTGGGTGCAGTCAGTTTTGACCGCGAAAGATGAGGTAATTTTAGGGATGTCCAGATCCGATCACGTGATCGGAAATCGGGCCCGATCACGTGGTTTCAGACTCGATCGGAATCGGACGTTACCTCCCGATCCGGACTCGGATATGTATTAGGGGTGCAACGGTTCTCAGTAAAAAAATCGAACCGTACGGTTCTCCACTTACGGTTCGGTACGCACTTGCACCGCGGTCCATCTCGAATGACGACGCATCTATTAATATGGTTTAATATGGTTTATATTATGGTTATAATATAAACCATATTAATCATATTATGGTTAATATGGTTTGTTTAAAATAGCAACGTGGAAAACAGACAGAGTTCAAATATTGTATGTTTCAGTCGATGGATGCGCAAAACGTTACAACAACGATAATCAGAAAGCGTGGACAAAACAGTCACTCTTTGCAAACTGTTAACTGCGAGTGCCGTCTGCTCTAATGTCCAGTCATTTACGCCGTCATCGCTCGGGTGTTGATACAGGTGAGTCTGTGTTTAAACTAACTCATTTAAGCCTTGCTGTTTTAAACCTTCAAGAACAAGACGCGAAAGAGAACTCGCGCGCGCTGTGAGAAGATTTGTGTGCGCTCATCTGAAGCGCGCACACGCTTATTTCAGTCAGCGCGCAAATACTGAGTTCTCTTTCAAGTCTTGCGCTTCAGCGGACAAATTCATACAAAGATTATGTCAACATGCCCGTCTTAGCGAGTATCCTAGCAAACATAGTCGGCTATGTCTTAAGTGAACGTATATTAGTCGAGAAAGACAGCGCGTGTGTAACAGTATATGTACTGGATCGTGCATGTCTTATAGGGAAAAAAAACTATTCCTGCTGCCTGTTTTTAATGTTAAATCAAACAACAAATAACAAAGAAATCACTCACTGCTCTTGACTGAATAGTTTTTGTAACTTCAATAATGGTTAATCTTTATTTATTTTATACAGTAAAGATAATATGCAGTGATATTTTATATTTGATTACTTTATCCATTTTCTGTACGTGAAAACGACTGTTAGATACCTGAAAAACCTGAAAAGCACTGTTCCTGGATCCTGGATCTGTTTTTTCACTCATCTTTATTCTTTTTCATGTATTATAGAAGTATCGGATCGGGACTCGGTATCGGTAGATATTCAAAATCAAATGACTCGGACTCGAGGGCAAAAAAACGTGATCGGGACATCCCTAGGTAATTTGATTGAATATCGTGTATATACGACATTTTACCTGCTAGAAATACATGTTATTTTAAGGTGGAGTAGAATAAAATGAACGGCACTTTTCGTGTACGTCAGTTTGAGAGCCACTGCTGGATATCAGCCTGCACTTTGGTCCCAGATTTAGTCAGCAAACGAGCAGCGCAATATAGTTACTTTAAATTAAGTAGAAAATCTCAAATAAAGATCGCTGAACTCCAGCTTACTTGTCTGTTTTCAGATCATCCGCGCTCATGTTCGGGGTTGCCAGATAGCAAAGATTACGAAAATTCTGGAAATCTGGCAACCGTAAGCGTTACCGCTCGTAAAGACAGTCTGTAATGTTTTGTCTCTTTTATTCGACAAAAACAAAAAGTGATTTCAAAAGAGTGATTTTGGTCAAGTGTTTAGTCTTTTAGCCACATTTCAGTCTCGTCTTTTTTCGTCAACAATATTGCACGTGTAGTTTTAGTCACGTTATCGTTAAATGACATTGGTGTCGTCTCTCATCGTCTCGTCTTAGTCATGGAAAAAAAGGTCGTCAATGAACATTTTTCGTCATAGTTTTCGTTAACGAAATTAACACTGGATGGAGGCACATAGGCCTTACTACTTACATTCAAAATTTTATCATAATAAACAGCAGTATAACCAAACATTCATTGCACTTCATTGAAACATACAGTCTGAATGATCTGATTAGTTTAAATAAAACAAAACTTATCATATTTTATATAAACAACAATATTTTGACATCACAGATTGAAACTATATGCTTTTAGCTAATGGAGGTTATCTTTTTATAAGAATGTTAGACCGTTGTGAACCAGAAGTCCTTTATCGCTTGGCTCAGATGAGATATAGTGAATTCAAGTCCTCCTGGGAACTTCATATTTGAGTTGGGAAGTCACAACTTGATGTGTGTTCAAATAATTTGGGTTGGAGCAAGATGGCGATGTACCTTTTCTACAAAAAAATACATCAAGGTTTTTAACTCTACATCTTCAAAATGATATAGACTGCAACGGGTGTGGTTATGCTTTGTTTTAATTTAGTTTATGTTATTATATATGTTGTTGTAATTTTTTTTTTTTTTTTTTTAAATGACTCTGCCGCTACGACTTTGTGGTGCTGTTAATGTGCGATCAAATCGTAAAGAAATCGTTAAGTCCTCATTTATTTTGAAATGGGAATCTTTTGCATTCAAGCTCAAAAGATATCCCTAGAGGAACTTGTCTCTGAAGTTTGAGTGCATGTGTAAGTGCATTTGGACAGGCATAGATTTCCATGTGAGGACAAAAACAGGTGGATGAGGCACTGGATCCTGATTGGCAGGAGATGACATGTTTCTAGGTAGTACTTCACAGTGATTGGCTGAGGAAGGCGGTATCACTGGGGAGTGACAGGGCGTGATTGGCATCCACAGGCTGATTGTGCTGACAGATGGTAAAATGCTACGCAAGCTCTGGATAGATCTCACTCACAGGGTGGCGGTAGTTGGGGCGGTCAGGGGGCGTAGTGTGGGGTAAAGAATGCTGGAATAGATGCCTTGAGTATGTTGCCCTGAACTCTGAAAAAATCTGCATATGTTTGGAAACATCACCCAAGGCTTGTGAAAGCCATGGTTGTGAAGAATACAGAGGTAAAATTGTTCTCTTAAGTGAACTTGATTCACTGTGACATTGCAGTGAGCTGCATTGCAAAACCGGTTAGCCTGCAAATCGGCCAATTAATCTATTTTGGTTCTGCCCAGTCAACACGAAAATTTACACCCTGCCTCAGGGACCTCCTTTAAAGGAATAGCTCACCTAACAATTCAAATATTATTTATTAATATTTGAAAGTCATGTGGTGCGACCAGCGTGTATAGAGCATGAGGCCCTCATGACTGTGTCAAGGTCAGTAAGTCTCTTAAAATATCAGATAATTTGACCTATTAATGACAAAGCAAAATTGTTCCAGGTTGTAAAATGCCAAGGGTTCTATGAAATCTTTTATTTTTTCCTGATCTTTTTTCCCCAAAATGTGTTCTGTTTTAATAGTTACATTACATTTTTGTAATCAAAAAGTATGTCTAATTAATTGAAATCATAAAGCTTATACAGTTTAACACTTTATTAATTTTTTTTGAACCTAAAGAAATCTGTTCTGTTTTTTTTTTTCTCTAAATTATTTTATTTTTCCCAAATTCTGTTTTCATTTCCTTATTTGACATGAAAATCTTCTCTGGTTCTCATGTCGTCAGTCCATCAAGGACTGACATCCTCAAGTAAAAACATGAACTCACTGGAGAGCCGCATTATAGTAGAAAATAAGGTTGTAATTCTAATTGAAAGAAGCAGACACTGTTTTTTCTCTATAAAGCTGCTTGCTTTTAAACTATCCTGTATAAAGTGCTTTATTAAAGGGTTAGTTCACCCAAAAATGGAAATTCTGTCATTAATTACTCACCCTCATGTCGTTCCAAACCCGTAAGACTTTTGTTCATCTTCAGATCTCTGATCCAGTGTCTAATCCCTTACCAAAAGTGTTATATTAATACACCTTAAATAATACATAATTAATTACATTACCACCACTGTGACTATACAGCAAAAGATCAAGCAGTACTGGGATTTTCAATTCTTCACAAAAAAAGCTTTAAACTACTGTGTAATTTAAACACACACAGACATCAAGAATCTGTGTATGAAGCTCAACAACGTAGATAAACAAATCAACTCTAAACATCTCAAAACACTACTTAAAGTCAAGACAAAAACACTGTTTTAAACTGTTTTTAAAGTCCTTAGAAAAGCAGCCAAAGAAAAACTAATGTACACAAATCAAGGGTCAAGTGCCCAACTAAAGCAAACACGGATCTCCATCATGATAACATCAAACGAAACAATAAATCATAAACATCTAAACCTCTGTTGATTCTCAATAAGAACTTTTGTAGACATATGACAGAAAAAGTCAAACTGCTTAGTGATAGGTGGAGCAGGTAATGCTGTTTGTGGAGTTGTTTAATCAGATCTTGAGAGATTTTATGTCTTTTATCTTCAGTTGATTTCTGTGGGTGGAAGTCAGTTGTAGTTCTTGTGTTTCTTTTTTTCTCTTCTTTTGTTTCTCTTTCCTTCAGTGAGTCTGCTTGTTAACAGCAGGTGTTCATCAGTGTCTGAATTCACTCATTTGTTTTCAGTCACTCTGTCAAGTGGACTATATTAGTAAACTAATGTAGGGAATAATGAATGAGGGTATAGGGTGTGATTTGGAATACAGCCTCTGAGTGTTGACTTTGAGTGCTGTAAATTCACAGTATATTGCTGTAGGCCACTTTCTTGAAAATGACAAATATTACCCAGAATGCCTTGTTTTCTATGGTTTATTACTGTTTTAATGGAAAACAGTATCTTACTCTCAAAATTTTGCAGTTTTTTACAGCAATTTTTAACAGTGTATATTTCTGTATCATATGTATCATATTTGTTATATATTATATATCACATTTTAACATTATTTTTCTAAAAACATTATTTTCCCAAGTTGTTTCATTCCAGTAAGTGTTCTTCATTAAATATTATTAACAATACAAAAGTTATTCTTTTATATTGCCATGCCAGATGTTCTTTTAAATACTTTTTAGAAGGTGGAAGTGCACATCCTGAAAAGTCCATCTTTCCATTCTTTGAGTGTGTGTGTGTGTGTGTGTGTGTGTGTGTGTGTGTGTGTGTGTGTGTGTGTGTGTGTGTGTGTGTGTGTGTGTGTATGTGTGTGTGTGTGTGTGTGTGTGTACTGGACTTAAAGATGCACATCCTGGTTTTGCCGGGTTGTACGCTTTCCTGGGTCAACATATTTTGTTGTTCCTGGAAGAGCATTCCTATCTGAAAATTCAATCCCAGTCATAACCCTACCCCTAAACCTAATCCATAAGTTATCCCTAAAATCAGAAGGAAATGATAGGTGAACAAAACTGATGTAGAAGCACCTGGGTGTAACCCTAAACTTGACATAAACTGTAAACTTGTAAACAAAGATGTTGATCCAGGAACATGGTGAAATTAAAATGCGGTTCTGTGAACAGATTGAAGGCCGTCTGTGTTGGCCTGAGTCTGTGAATGTTGGATGTAGTTCACATTATGATGTGCTTAGCTGGCTGGATTTAGAATATTCTTAGGCTGGTGGTCCCAGAGCCAAAAGCTCTGCAATCATCTGGCCGCTATCCTCAACACATGCTGTGACATGTACTGTCAGCAACCTGCAGGAAGGTGGGCATCTTTTTCTTGTGGCTGTCAGCACAGGGGTTGAAGCCAGACCTCCACTGCCCAAACTGACCAATCAAATGGGTGTAGTGTGTCCAAGAACACTCAGATAGAAGGGAACATTGGACATGCTGTTAGGAACTCTGTTCCAAAATCTAGTGAGTAACCGCAGTGCCTATATAGGCATCATCCTGAAATGGAACCTTCCAAGTGACCGATTTGGAACCGCCTCACAATCTCGTAACTGATTCCAGTGGATGTTAGCATGTTGCTAAGCTAAACAACATGATAATCAAATTAGGGGTTTTCCACAATATGGTAAATGTGTCATAAAATGGAATTTACTGTATGACATGGAATGTCACAGAATTTGGCAAAATTTGGATGAATAAATCAAAATAGGGCTGTTCACTTAATCAAATCGCAAAATAGACTAGTGTTTGTGTTCAGCGTGTGTTTCTGTGTGAATGAGTGCTACAGTTTTGTCTACTGCACATACATAAAGCTGCAGTAGGGGATCTGGGAAATGCTAGCGTTAGCCTGCTAGCATTGCAAGCATATGTTCCCCCCAAGTGGCGTCCAAAGCCACGCCTCCCTCAAACATGAACACACACAGCTGTTCTTGGCAAAGTGTCAGAAGAGACACCGGTAAACTACCTTATGTTTCAAAGCACATAACATTAGAATGATAATAAACAAACAGATGAAGATTAATTTCAGTGTTGATACTGTTGACATGCATAATTCAGAGTCTGACTGAACATCTCCGGTTAGAACATCACGGTTGCCATCTCTTCATTACAGTAGTTATGGCGTGAACGCAACATAAGCTTGTTGTTTTTATTCGGTAGGAACTGTAAAAGGTGGCTGCTGTTTGTTAGTGGTGCTCTGTGACTGACGTCTGTCTACATAAACTGATAAACTCATAAAATGATGTCTGCGTGAACAGGGTTCGCGAGGGTATGTAAAAAAATACGTTGACAAGCAGGTAGGACATTGTATTATTTCATTCGGACCGAATATAATAATTGGATGAGCATTTTATGGTCCTATGCCTTCCACAGATGATATATATTTATAAAAATACATTTAGACCATTTAACATAGTGATTGCTATCAGGATATGAGGAGATTTTAACCAGTATAACAATAGAAATAGAAAAAGAAATTATGTCTTAAATATGTTACAGCAGAATGTACTTCCCCAAGTAACAACAACAACAACAATAAATTTAAGGTGGTGTATGTATTTTTTTCAACAATGTTGTTGGACATTGTTGATATTTGAAATCAACCCAAACAAACCCACCCCTCTCTTCATTGCTCTGCCTCCAAAACTCATTCTCCAATCTTAACCCCCCTGCTCGAACCCCGGCCCGATCGCTTTTGGCAGGTGAAGCGAGTGCACTAACAATGATGCTAACGGTCGTTAGTGTGCAGTGGTTTACCTACTCAGCTCTCACTATCTGGCCACTGTTACACACGCAATGTGAGTGAATGTCTGTTTATCACAGCTGACGCGCAACAAAATGCTTCACGAAAAATAAAGCGCAGTTGATGAACGAACGACAAGGAAGCACAAAAAATTAACATACAGTACAGAAGAGTAAATACACAAGAGTTTGTTGTTTGTCGCCAACATCACAGCAGCTCCAGACAATCAATAACACTCAAACCCAGTTTTACTCACAAGTGAAGCGGAATCAAAGCAGACTCCGCATCTGTTTTCAGGCCTTCCAGCTTAGCTCTCTCCAGTGCTGGAAAGCTTTTCTGATATTAACGCTGGTCCTAAAGTGCTTGCCCAGTCATAAACCTTCATTCCAGTGATATTATTTTGAGCTGTTTTGTATTGCGTTTCATCATCTCTCGTTCTGTGTTTTTTTTCTTCAAATCTCCCTCTTGCTCATTCTGTCTTCTCGACCGTCAAACGCCCCCCTAATGCTGATTGGTTAGACGTTTGTTATTGGTGCCCGACTAACTTCCAAACAGTGTAGTTGGAAAATCTTTTAAGGATGATATTTTTTCATCCAGTTTTTAGTTTAAACAGTTAAAAATTCTGTTGTTTATATTTGAAAACATTATTATTGAACTAAGTTTTACACATTCCTACTACCACTTTTTTTTTTTTTTATAATGAATTTGTATTAATCATAAAACACAGAATTCAGAAAAATTAAAATGGCATAAAAACATTTAGTAAAATTATTATATTTTTTTAGTCACACTGGACAAAATTTTATCAAATCCTTTGAGTACTGAATGAAATATATTTATTAGCATTTCCCTCACCTCATTTCTCATCTTGGATTTACCTTTCAACGAGCTTGTCGCTGTGCATTCTGGTATTGGTTCCTCTAACTATTTTTTAAAAGTTTTTAAAAATTTAAAAAATTAAAGGTACTTTAAAAATTTGGTATTTTTGGAGGCAACATATAGTAATTAAAATGTGTACCTTATGAAAAAATGCTCCCTCCATAGGCAGCTCACTAGTTTTTTTTTACTCTAATGGCAATTGGTAACTATTTTACACTTTGAATTGGTGGCAAATTCATATGATCTCATTTGTATGTTTTCCTATAATCTGCTTGCGCCCCACAGAGAGTTTGGTTATATGGTTGGACCTTCATGCTTGCTTTTTTTTTTTTCTATAAATCTTACGTTTCCATATGAATCACGTTGTACAAATTCTTACAAAATTGCCACTCAATAAAATAGGCTACTTGATTTTCTCATGAGATCAGCTTGGTTTTGGAACACAGCCTGTTCCTTGTACAAAGGCCGACAGCATTTAACTCTGAGAATTTAGTAGGCACTAATCCAGTCTTAAATTTTTATATCTGTGCATACACAGTGACAATTGCTAGGCTGCTTCCTTTGTGTGAAAACTAACACCAGTCATCACCTTTGATGAACAATTTTAGTTATCACAAAATTTGTAATTTACATTTATAGCTTGGTATTATTACAGATTGAGAATTTGTGTTGGAATTAGGTGATTATCCGGTGACATAATGCCCTATTTGTTCACGTACGTTTTCATTTCAAAAGCTTGTAAAAGTCACCATATGGCATGACTAAATGTGGACCTTTTAAAAACATCTCTGGGGAATGTTTGTGCTGGTTGTGACGCTACTGCAGCACATGAATCACATACCAGATGCATGTGATGTACGCTCTTGGACTAGACTGTGGTTTGGGTCACACCAGAACACAGTAAATCACTCTCTGCTCAGCTGCGTTTGGCTCAGACACTCCCTACAGCCCTGACCAGCCAATCCAGACAGACTCTAATGATTTGGCCAAGTGGCATAGGCTGCATTTGCTGAAAGGTTGTTAATGTCGGAGTGATTTATTGAAAGCTACTTCAAAAATATATGCGTACTTCACATTTCCGTTTACAAAATTTTGATTTTATGGTTGTATGTGCATTTAACCACAATGATGTTTATAAAACTAAAAATCTGATTGGTTGAACAACATTGGAGTGTATGCACACCAAATATCAATTGAGTTTTAGTAGAGAAAAACTTTAGGCAATCAGGTTCAGATCTAGAGATTAGAGAAATTAAAGTTGGTCTGTGCTTTCATCGAACATTATAAAAGTTCTATAAGCTTAATAAATAATCAATAAGCTTGCATTATTAGTTAAGCATAGCATTAACATTACATAATAGCAATATAGAATTTGTCTAACTTGTGTAGCAGTTTGTTTGCAGCAGACTCAAAGGTTATATGTTATTTTTATACACTATGACAAGTTATATGTACTTATTTAAATGGAAGAAATTTCACAAAGAGGCACAAATTAAACTTAGCACAACTTGTTAGCGTTAACTAAAATGATTAAAAGTTTTAATTTAAAAAGCTGAAATAAAATAAATATTAGATGAACATTTTTATTAAAATTAGAAATTTTGCCTTCGCAATTAACTGAAATAAGTTTAAGTTGAAGCAATAAAATTATGGAAAATAAACTGAACAAAAACTAAAACTGAACTGAATAAAAGTACATATTAAAGTAAAATTAAATAGTAATATAAAAACATTGAAAACTATTGAAAATGTCAAAAGCATATAATAGTACTATAATAACATTGGACTTCATAAAGCTATTCATTTAATAACAAATATATATGTAATCATAAGTCATCATGCTGATCAAAAACAAATTTGAGTGATCAAACTGAGTTGCTCGTACTGAATGGCCTAAAAATATAATTGAATTTATGTAATGTCCACATTTTCTGTTTTTGATAGTTCAGTCAACCTGTAAAATAGTGACAAATTAAATTTTTTTTTTAATTCTTTTTTTTTTTTTATGGCGGACGCCCCATACAGTTTTTGCTACAGACACCTAAAAATGCAGTTGAGATGTGCATGCTGTAACTTTTCTTAGCAAACAGATTTGTGATTATAGCAATAAATTTCTCTCTCTATCACGAAACTGCGTGCAACCAGCACATGTATCTTTCAGTACATACTGCCCTCATTAGACCATATGTGGATTGCAGTACACAATTAATGTCTTGGATGCTTTGGTGACAGTGAGAAATCTGTCAGCACCATCTAGTGGATTTGCCTTTAATCTGCTTACCTTATCTGCTTACACCCAAGAATGAAATCAGTCATCTGAAATGACAGTTTGTTATAGGGATCAACTTAAACCTTGATGAATGACTCTTGCTATTTTTATCACATGATCAACTCATTCAGTTGATCTCGTAAAGTTTAATGTAAACAAAAACGTTTGTTTTTTAATTGCGGCAAATCTAAATTGCAGTCATGTGTAATGTACATGATGAATTCATCAATACAGCCTGAACTTTTTGACATATTAAGTGTATTCTTACTCTTATTTCCCGATTTATTATTTTTTACCTATATGTCAAAGCATGTAAAATTACAGTTTGCTTTCAAACTTGCTGGTTTGCCTCCACTTTGTTTTGGCATCAGAGTGTTGTTCCCAGTCTGAAGGTTTTGACTGAGAGTCCTGAGGCCCTGTATAGGCTAAAAAAGGGGAAAGAATCTGAAATGCTGGTTGCTGTGTCGTCCGTACTCAATGCCAACAGATGGCTGGTTGTAAATCTGTCACATTGGCACCTCGCTGGGAATTAGATGCTGGGCCGCTTGTGTACAAAGGGCTGTTTATGGCAAGCCATGAAGAGCATACAAAACTACCACTTAATATTATAAAGCAAAATAAGAAGTGATTGCGAGATTATAAAAAGTATTTGCAACTTGTTTATATAAAACAAGATCATCTTTAATTTTTTTTTTAGAAAGTGTTATAGTTTAGTTGTTATTTATATGTGATGTGAAACTTTTTATTAACAAACAGTCAGTAACAAACTTAAAATAATTCAAACAGATCAGTGGTTCATGTGTGTTTAAACAGGTCAATATGAAAATAATACACTCATAGAAGAAAAGGTTCGGTCCCACTTTATATTAAGTGGCCTTAACTACTATGTACTTACATTTAAATTAATCATTTGATACAATGCACTTATTGTGCACATACATGTTTTTACATTGTACTTATATTTTAAAAACATCTGCATGTAATTTCATCTGTAATTAATTTCTGTAATTAGCCTACATTTATAATTCAGGGTACCCCCAGGATCCTCCAAATGAAATTCAAGGCTTTTTAAGACCTTTTTAATACCATTTTAAATGAAATTCAATGCCAACTTCGTACCCATTCTGACAGAAGTATGAGGGGAAAATGTCAAATCTGTATAAATTTTGAACCCTAGAAAATAATTAATTCGGCATATATTTTTATACCTACTATAAATATTTTATTTACCATAGGCCTACTAAATGTAAACAGCAGTGTCTCTCTCATTGTTACAGAGTGTAATATAATTATATAGGCTAATACTATGATGTAATTGATGTAATACTACTAATGTAATTGATGTAATACTACTAATATACTAATATAATACTACTAATATAATACTATTAATTGCAATAGTCTGGTGCAACTTCTCACATCCAACAAGGTGCATGGAATAAAAAAAATTAGTAATTTAGGAACAAAACCAGCAACACTCATAGATGCCATGGAGGGGTCAGAAATAAACAAAAAAACTGAAGCTATATATATCAACTTTATTTTGCCAAAAAATAAAAATCTCTCATTGTTATTAGTTTTTAACATTTAGTGGAAGTAGGCTGTTTTCCTTTACTTCATGCTAGCTTAAATAAAATTAAAATCTTGCACTGAACAACACTGTACAGAACAAATACAACCCTTACATACATTTGTACACTCTTCTGTTTCTTGACATGGTAGCATCGGACGCGTTTCGGTGATTTAAATCGACGCTCGTGACTTAAAGTCGAGTGCTTTTACTGTAATTTAGGCAAGCGCGCTCATAATAGAAGCGACGCGGTTGAGAGCGCGGATCATGGTTGCATAGCAACGACAGACGCCACGGGAGCGAAAGCGCATTGAAAAGAAGGAGAATGCCGGCGCGGCCGCGTATGTGACGCGTACTAGAGAATAATAATTATAATAATAATAATAATTTAGCGGGCCGGATTATGTTTTATTTTGAGATCAGTTGCGGGCCGTAAATGGCCCGCGGGCCGGCAGTTTGAGACCACTGGACTAGACTATCACAGAACGCTGACACAATCAGCTACCCAATGATGATTTTCATTCAATCCGAGCACAGATATTGACTCGTATTACTCGTATAATACTCGTACTCGGCAGAAGTGCTTTATCCGTACCGGATACTCGTTTCAGCCGAGTATCCGGCTCATCTCTAGTAATTTACCTCACTTGCCTAGTAACCATAGTAACGGGTGCGCGAGCTTTCGCGCTTACTGCTATGACGTGGAGCGCGAGGTGCACTCAACATTACGCTGCAT